>NW_027507789.1:51899974-51971020 GCF_037356315.1 Lithobates pipiens | reverse complement strand
AAATTTAGCATACCCCCAGGATAATTGGCTCTCCACAAGATATCTGCAGGTAGGCGGCGGCACTGCTAGCCACCTTTCATGTAATACTAGCCACATGCACGAGGATACCGGGACCCATTTTACATTTGGGTGTATTTCCTCACCCAGAAGCTAACGCTGCTGTGTACAGTCACCCATAGAAATTGATTAGAGGCTGTGGGTGTACATGGAATTTGGCAGTAGTTGCATAGGCACAGGTGTGGATGGATGCCCCTGAAATCAGACAATCTGGTCTAGAGGTGTATGCCATGTTTATCACAAGTACTGCATATACCCACAAACAGTGGAATCCTGTTATTGATTTCTATACGTACCTATATGCAACGGCTATATTTTCTGTGGTGAAGTGCACCCAAAGTTTATCTCGTATGGCTCTGCACCTGAGTGCAGGGGGCCTTATAGTATTGACAGGTTTACTAAGGTTCCTTTCACACTACTGCAACTTCAAAGCTGTGTAACTCGCACCAAAGTAGTATAGGGACTACTTTGACGTTGCACAGATATGAATGGTACTCATTGGAAATAATGGCGTGAGACTTGTAATGTGACTCTGCAATCCCAAGTTGCACACGTGTGACGATGCAGACCATTTTTAGCGATATGGCTCTGCGTTACTTTAACTAACTGACCATTGTGTGGTCGTGCCACCCTGTACCCAATTAAAATGTATCTCCTTTCTTTTCCAACAAATAGAGCTTTCTTTTGGCGGTATTTGATCACCTCTGCATTTTTTATTTTTTTGTGCTATAAACAAAAAAAAAGTAGACATTTTTGAAAAACACTTTTACATTCTGCCATAAAATGCATCCAATAAAAAAAAAAAATAAATCTAATCTCTTCATCAATTTAGGCCAATATGTATTCTGCTACATATAGTTGTAAAAAAAAAAAAATAAAAAAAAAAATCCCAGTAAGCGTGTATTGATTTGCTCAAAAGTTATGTCAACGAACTGTGGAATATTTTTTTTTTTTTTTTACTAGTAATGACGGTGATCAGTGACTTACAGCGGGACTGCGATATTGCAGCGGACATTCTAACACTTTTGGGGACCAATGATACTAATGCAGTGATCAGTGCTAAAACATATGCGCTGTCACTGTACTAATGACTGGGGTTAGCATCAGGAGCAATCAAAAGGTTAACTGTGTGCCTAGCCTGTGTTTTACTACAGTGTGGGAGGTGCTTTTTGCTAGGGGAGGACATGCATCCTTCTCCCTGCTTTGTAGGAACACAGGATCCATGCCTTCCCTTTTGTCAGAACGGCGATCTGCCTTGCTTACATAGGCAGACTGCTGTCCTGTCTGCAGGATGAATGTTAGGTTTGGCAGACAGTCTGCGGTACCTGCTGTGTATAATGCTCGCTCCCGCTGTGATTCATGGACACTACCTGGCACTGCAGGATCTCGTGTGTGTGTGTGTGTGTATAAAATATATATATAATTGCACGCAGCTGCCGCCCTGTGGCAGTGACACTGCTATGTGGCGGTCTTGCAATAGTTTATATGTAAGTTTTTATTACAATTTCACTCTAACGGTTTTACACTATGGAGCTTGTTGGTGTGTGTTTTTCCCCCCCCCCCCCCCCCCCCCCGAAGCTATTTTGATTATAGTGTGAGATCCTGTCTGCTGCTATTAATGTGGAGTCGCTGGAAATCCTATTGCTTTATCTTTCTGGTAGACCTATTAACCCTTAGAGGTGCACCATGCTTGTATGACCATTCTAATCTTTGGTCATGCATATCTGGTAAGCAGCTTAATTACAGTGGGGTGGGTGCACATCCTCCTCTCCTCCCTCTTCCCTTCCCCCCCTTTTTTTTTTTTTTTTTTAATTAATTTTTTTAAGTACACTTGAACATGTAGGAAGAATAGTTGCACTTCTTTTATTGACACTTTTTTTTATTTTTTTATTTATTTTTTTTGAATATTTATTTGGACTCCTTATTTTCTTTTTTTTATTTTCTTTAATTTTTGTTTATCATGTCAGTTTCTTTGTGATTAGCGCGGCACAACACATATAAGGTTTATGAAGCCTCATGTTCTAAGCGGGATCTTTCTGCCAGGAAATGCAGGAAAATCAAGTGTAAAAAAAAAATTATAGGCGTATGGTGTTGAGCGGCAGCTCATTCTACTGGCCAGAATATTGGTTTATTAATGGCCACATTTAATGTTTTTTAAGAGAAAAAGGGTCGAATGGAAGTATCGGGTAGTCGCTCACACCAACCCCATATGTAGTTCCATTCAGCCTATAATAGATTGGACTATACCGGTACTTGGTAATAGAAAAACATCAGTAGAATTTAAAATCGATATAATATTTAATCAAAATATAAAACAAGACAATAATGAAATATCACTTGAAGAAGTACAATGATATGGTGACCAGGTCTCAATGAGACAATTTCTTACAACCGTTTTTATAATAGGTGACGCTTTATATGCCACCAATAAAAAACCCTCCATATCCACTCCCCCCCCCCCCCTTCTTCTCCCCCCCCCCCCCTCCTTTCCCTTTTCTTCCCCCCTCCCCCCCCCCCCCCCCACTCCCCCTCCTAAATCTCCTAGGTGATTCTCTGGTGTACGTTTCTGTTTCTTTTTTCTGGGGGACTATATCCCCTGGTTATAACATGTATATCTTTGTATACTAAAAATGATGTATAATATGTTATATGTTTTTGGATAAGTCTTTTGTTTCCCATGTTATAATTTTCCTATGTGTTGGGAGATGTGCTTTGACCCCTAGAATTGAGGGACAGTGCCTTATGGGTAGTATGGAGTGTCCTTGACTTTTTTCCCCTGGTCTGGACGATTTATTCGCCCGACTTGCAAGGGTCAACCTTCGGATCAATGATCCATTGGAGTTGTTTCCCTTGCGCACTGGCGCAGTAACAGTCTAGTACTGCACCTGCGCAGTGTGGGCAACAGACCACATGACGTTCGGACACCGCCGGGACTTGGCGTACGTCCGACGTGGTGATTGCTAGGTAATCCGTTCGGGCGTTCTATCAGACCGCCGAGCGGACGCACCTGCGCAGTAGCGACTGATTAGTACGCCTGCGCGGTGCGGAGAGACGCGCCACATGACGTCGGACGGCGCCGACTTCCGGCGGACGCCAGACGCCGTGTGTGTGGGGAGTCTATTTAACGGTCGAATGGACAGGTGCGCACGGACTCCATCAGGGCTGCATTAGAATATTGTCCCCGCTGACAGGTAACCACTATATATTATGCTATTTACTCAATTACGAATTTGTTTAAATTCTTTCTTTGACGCATTGGCTTGGTAATGCCTGCGGTCTTCTTACCTTCTTTATATTTAAATGTTTTATATCCCTTTTGCAGTACTGATGGCCATTAAGCTATCTAATAGTGGACCTGGTATCTGATACTCAGCGAATGGTACAATATCCTTGCAAGCCTGTTTAACCATTTTGGTGTCTTGTCTATACACGATCTCTTGATTGGCTTTTTGGTAAGCCGACTCGCTTTTATTTAACCCCCTTTGGAATTAAGGATTCTTACTTGGGTGAAGGGTTCCTCTCTATTTTTCTCTTCACATTACTTAATCCACATGGATACATTTGATTACTCACGTTTGAAATTTTACACATATATTATGGTTCAAATCACTTTTTGATCTTATACCTTTGGAATTATATGTAGCCACTTCAACCTATTCCACCTTCACTCCTTCTCCCCTCCTTTCCTTCCCTCTTTCCCCCCCCCCCTTTTTTTTTTTTTTTATTTTTTTTAATTTTATTTTTTTCCTTTCCCCTCCCCCCTTCCCCTCTTCTTCTCCCCCCCCCCCTCCCTTCCTTCTCTCGTCCCCCCCCCCCTCCCCTAAAATCACGGTTTCACCCATCACGAGGTCCTTCCTTTCTTCTCCCCCCTTCTCTCCTTCCCTTCCCTGTCTTTCTTCCCTTCCTTAATCCAAGATATACTTCTACCTAATTGATAAACGATTATAATATTATTTATCTAGAGCCGGCGCTTACCAATCCCCCATGTTCACCGTGGGGGGACTTTGTGGATCTCCTTGCCTGCAGCCTGTTCCTTGAAGTGGGGTGAGCGGATCTCCTTTTTTGCATATGGGGAATTTGTGTATGTAAAATCAATAACATCATGATAATTGTATTGCTTATAGTTTTACATGTGTGTATTATTTAATGATTGTGATACTTTTGTATAGATATCCTCCTGAAGAAGCGGGCCTTTTCCCGCGAAACTAGTCGAGGAAATTATTGTGCATCCTCTACGGTTGAATGTTCCCTATGGAGAACCCATCAGGAATACCTCAACTGTGATGTGCATATCATTGTACTTCTTCAAGTGATATTTCATTATTGTCTTGTTTTATATTTTGATTAAATATTATATCGATTTTAAATTCTACTGATGTTTTTCTATTACCAAGTACCGGTATAGTCCAATCTATTATAGGGCTGAATGGAACTACATATGGGGTTGGTGTGAGCGACTACCCGATACTTCCATTCGACCCTTTTTCTCTTAAAAAAAACTACAAATTCTGGATGATGGTACGTTATACAATATTTATAATGATTTAGACCAGAGGCGATACTCATAATATCACATTTAATGTTTGGTGGCCAATAACTTCACACACAGATGGAAGAAATTCAAAACTGGATACACACAGCTAGATAGGTCTTTGCTTACTGCATATGACATGCCATTTACAAGTGTTCTTACTGTTACAGAGGCTCTCATCACTGGGTACCCGTCACCAAGAGGCTGTTTGGTGGGCAGATCGTTGGACAAGCTCTGGTGGCAGCTGCCAGTTCTGTCCCGGAGGAAGAAAACGTCCATTCCTTACACTGCTACTTCGTACGAGCAGGTATTATTATGAACAACACTTCAATGTTCTCCTCTGTGGGCACACGTCATATAAAACCACTTCACAATAAACCTAATGGCAGAGCCCTTGGGCACCATGAAAATAAATAAAATGGCTCAAGACGCAGCATTTGGATGTAACACAATTGCACTACAGGAACTACAATCCCGTGTGTGTGTGTGTGTTGGGGGACTGGGGGTTTATTTACCATAACTGGAGAGTGCACTCTGGTTTCCATGCAGAGCTGCAACAATCAGCTTCCAGGTTTGTTTGTCAAAGCTTAGTGACTGTAACGTTGTGTGTGGTATGATTTATTTTTATAGGAAAAACAATTATACTGCCCGCCCTGTGCAGTGGATTTGAACAGAGCAGCCTGGATCCTCCTCTTCTCGGGTCCCTCTTCGGTGCTCCTGGCCCCTCCCTCCTATTGAGTGCCCCCACAGCAAGCAGCTTACTATGGGAGCACCCAAGCCGAGCTGCAGCTCTGTGTGTCCATTCAGACACAAAGCGCTCTTTCTCTCTCCCCAACAGACTTTGACAGCAGTGGGAGCCAATTGCACCACTGCTGTGGCTAAGCCAATCAGGATGGAGAGTCTCGGACAGGCAACAAACTCATGGAAATCATGGCTGTTGTACATAGAAGGCTTTTTAAGATGCATTAAGATAAAAAAAAAACCTGACTTTACAACTCCTTAATGAAACAAGCTGAAGTTATGGCCCATACACGCGATCCGAATATCGTACGAAAACGGTCTTCCGAGGAAGGATCGTACGATTTTCAGATCGTGTACACTACTTTTGACAGCCGATCACGACCATTCATCTGATCTTATTTGATCGGGCATTCACGATTCCAGATCGTACGATTTTCGGTTAGTCAGTATGGTTGTTGTCTGAAAATTCAATACAAATACATACAACACATGACATCGCTTACGATTTTTTATTTGTTTTTCTATCGTACGAGAATTTTCTTGCCATTCTTTAGCTATTCAATTTCTACTTGCGACTATTAACCGAAAACGGTTGTACGATCGGTCGTACGATATTCGGATGGTGTGTACGGGCCATTAAAAGCTGATTAGCTACCATGCATAGCTGCAGCAGAGTTTGGTAAATCCACCCCATGGTGTATGGGTCTGCGTTGCTAAGGCCTTGTATACACAGGTGATCCAATCAGCTGTAGTTTGACCACCCATCTAAAACATAACATGCAGCTGATGGGAGCTTGCATGCAAAATTTCTCATAAACAGCAAAAAATGGTATTTAGGAGATGTAGTATTTGCTCCTGCACTGCTTTATTGCCCTCTGAAAAGTGATACACTGCGCCGTGGAATGCTTTGGTGGTGGGGATGACTGCTGGTTTAACCCTTTCGCTGCTGGCACCATTTTTTTTTTTTTTTTTTTTTTTTTTTTTTTTTTTATTTTTATTTTTTTTCCTGAAGATTACATAAAACCCCCAAAGTAATAAAGACACTAAAGTGAATACTGGGACAAACAAACGCAATAAACTATGCACATTTTTGGTAAAATGTATAAAGGACCAGGTTGCATTGAGTAAATGGATACTCAAGATGTCAAACCTTAGATTTTGTGTGCGCCCATAAAATTATTATTATACAGGATTTATATAACGCCGACAGTTTGCGCAGCCCTTTAGAACATTAGGGCAGAAATTACAATACAGGAGGATTCAGCGGGCCTGCTCATTAGCGCTTACATACTAGTGACATACTTTAGTACCCTATATTTTCAAAGTTCTTGTGCTAGAACTATTGCTCTCTGGTAAGAGCAGCGATGAGTAACATGTATCGCAATTGCCGCTTTCCTGTGCAGGCACTTCCCTGGTGTGTATTTGTGGGGTGCTTAACTTTATTTTTATTTTTATTTTTATTTTTTTCCACTTCAATACCGGGCCATAGTCAAATGACGCCCACAGATGCGATCGTGTGTGTGTGAGGAGGAGATTGTGGTAACAACTCGTTATTGCCTAGTGCAGTGATGGCAAACCTCGGCACCCCAGGTGTTTTGGAACTACATTTTCCATGATGCTGGGCTACACTGCAGAGTGCATGAGCATCATGGGAAATGTAGTTCCAAAACATCTGGAGTGCCAAGGTTCGCCATCACTGGCCTAGTGTATACACCAACCACACTGATTACCCCCCAATAAAGAGGACCTGTCATCACCCATCAGAGTACCCGGGTACCTATTTGCAGCCCATGCCTCATAGAATACACGTTGAGGTGTTTGCTTTCCAAAATGGGGTCATTTTGGGGGTAATTCCATTGTCCAATTCATTTTCTTTCCACGTTTTCTGAAAAAAATAAAAAATAAAAAAATTAACCGTTCAAAAGACTCATAATGCTTCATAGAATATACTATGGGGTCATTTTGTGGGTAATTCCATTGTCCTGGTGCTCCAGGGCCTTCACAAATGTAATGGGTTGTTAGGAAATTAGAGGTGCCATTTATGCTCCTAGAACACCTGATGGTGCTTCCTGCATGTTGGACGTCTGTGTGGCCAGGCTGTGTAAAAGTCCCACACGTGTGGTATCGCCATAATCGGGAAGAGTTGCAGAATGTATTTTGGGGTGTAATTGGAAGTATGCATATGCTGTGTGTGAGAAATTACAATTTTTTGTAAAAAAAAAACAAAGCAAAAAACTTTTCTTTCCCAAGAATTGTGGGGGAAAAAATTACAACTTCAAAAACTCACCATGCTTCTTACTAAATACCTTGGATTGTCTACTTTTCAAAAAGGGGTAATTTGGGGGGTATTTGTACTTTCCTGACATTTCAGTGCATCAGGCGTGATCAGATGTGATCAATTTTCAATGATTTGCACCATAGCTTGTAGACTCTATAACTTTCAAAGAGACTAAATAATATCCACTAATTTGTGTTATTTTTACCAAAGAGATGTAGCAGTATAAATGTTGGCCCAAATTTATGAACAAAAATGACTTATTTGCAAAATGTTATCATAGAAACTAAAAAGTGTTTTTTTTTTTTCTTCAAAATTTTTGCTCTTTTTTTTCACTTATGTCGCAAAAAATAAAAAAACCCAGTGCTGATTTAAATACCACCAAAAGAAAGCTCTATTTGTATGATAAAAATTTTGTTTGGGTACAGTGTTGCATGACTGAGTAATTGGCATTCAAAGTGTGAGAGCGCTGAAAGCTAAAAATTGGTCTGGAAAGGAAGGGTGTATAAATGCCCTGTATTGAAGTGGTTAAACACACTATTAGATTTTCTGCAGAATTTTGTCTTCAGATTTACCAAAACCATGTAGTACAAGGGCCTGCCTGATTGCATACAAATTTAAACTCTTAAGGTTTGACCTCATATATTATATGGTTTGTGTAAATCTGAAGGGGGAAAAAAAAAAATCAGAAAATTGGATAGTGTGTTTGGGGGGGGTTCTTAAAGAGGGAATAAAAAATAAGTCTGCAGCTGCTGACTTTTAGTAATCGGACACTTACCTGTCCCAGGGTCTAGCAATGCGGGGGAACGAAGCCCCGCTCGTTCCCCACCAAAAGTGGGGAATTTTTTTTTTTTTTCTGAGGAACAACACTTTAAGATAATGAATAAATGCACAAAACTAATGCGCTCCACCTGGCTATTAATAAATGTGTAAAAAAATATTATATCTGAAAAAAGTATAAGTATGTGAACCTAAAAATAATCCGAATACGTGTACATATATAGGAAGCCGCCAGCAAAAAATAGTGATCTCAACACCAAAAGAATATATAAAATGCAAAGAAATGCGGCGCTACCTAAAAAAACGAATAAAATACAATAATAAAACACATATAGTGCAACAGTGAATCCACTTCACTAAAGTGATAAATGTGCAATGTTAAACCGTGAATACTATAGTATCCAATAAAATAATGGATGTGCATAAATCTTCAAAACATCATGCGTGAAATAATAGCAAAATATTGAATGTGAAAATAGGAGTATTTATTCAGCTATATGAACAGTACAAAAAATGACAAATAATAAATAAAAGGTGCTTCTCTAGTAAAGTCCATGCAATTAAACAGTGAGCATGTATCACAGTCCATGCAAAATTAGTATAGTGTTCTCCACATCCGTGACTGTCCACCGATCTACTTCAGTGCCCAATTTCAGTGCCACAACTCAGTGCACCAACTATTTCCCCCAGCCTCTCACCTCAAAAATCAAGTATACAGGCACTGCAACAAAACAGATGTCCACTCGTCCTTAGCAGTCCAGCTTCACCAGAATACCACTGTGTGTGTGTATATATATGTATGTATATATATATATATATATATATATATATATATATATATATATATAGGAATAGTGTTTCCCCAGTATCTTCAAACAGGTGAGATTACCGTTGGTGGTACATAGGAAAGACAAGGGGAGGCTCTCATGGGTAGTAATCAACAGCAGCGTTTTAATAGAAAAAATAAATCGCTTAAATAAAAGCAAATGACAGCAAACTTCGCAAATACGAACGG
This sequence comes from Lithobates pipiens, assembly GCF_037356315.1. Lineage (NCBI taxonomy): Eukaryota > Metazoa > Chordata > Amphibia > Anura > Ranidae > Lithobates > Lithobates pipiens. The sequence goes on along the minus strand of NW_027507789.1, from coordinate 51,961,621 downwards.
AGCAAACAACAGCAAACTCCCTGACGCGTTGCGTCACGACCTTTGAAAAAGCCACGAGGTCGTGACGCAACGCGTCAAGGAGGGAGCTTTTCGTGTTGCACTCATCACTTCCGGTCACGGCCGAGACCGGAAGTTCCATTCGGATTTGCGAAGTTTGCTGTTGTTTGCTCCGTTCGTATTTGCGGAGTTTGCTGTCATTTGCTTTTATGTAAGTGATTTATTTTTTTCTATTAAAACGCTGCTGTTGATTACTACCCATGAGAGCCTCCCCTTGTCTTTCCTATGTACCACCAACGGTAATCTCACCTGTTTGAAGATACTGGGGAAACACTATTCCTATATATACAGTGGTATTCTGGTGAAGCTGGACTGCTAAGGACGAGTGGACATCTGTTTTGTTGCAGTGCCTGTATACTTGATTTTTGAGGTGAGAGGCTGGGGGAAATAGTTGGTGCACTGAAGTAGATCGGTGGACAGTCACGGATGTGGAGAACACTATACTAATTTTGCATGGACTGTGATACATGCTCACTGTTTAATTGCATGGACTTTACTAGAGAAGCACCTTTTATTTATTATTTGTCATTGTTTGTACTGTTCATATAGCTGAATAAATACTCCTATTTTCACATTCAATATTTTGCTATTATTTCACGCATGATGTTTTGAAGATTTATGCACATCCATTATTTTATTGGATACTATAGTATTCACGGTTTAACATTGCACATTTATCACTTTAGTGAAGTGGATTCACTGTTGCACTATATGTGTTTTATTATTGTATTTTATTAGTTTTTTAGGTAGCGCCGCATTTCTTTGCATTTTATAAACACTTTAAGATGCATTTATTTATTTATTTTTTTTCCACTCCGGGGGAATTGGATATGTTCTCATAATTTGGCACCCTGTATTAGAGCAGCATGCAGGCTTACCACTCTGTACTTTGCTCTGAACTTTATCAGGTTCATCTGTAACAATCGCCTTGACATTTCCTCCAGTTATGACCATGTAAGGCTGTGACCATTGAGCTGTAATATAATTGCCTCACATTACCTAACTTGCTTGCTCTCCTCCTTGTTTTTGTAATTCCAGCATTGATGCAGCTCATTAATATAGATGTAAACCCTAATGAGAAATTGAATAACATAAAATTTTCCTAAAGACGGTTTATGATAAACAGTTACCTTTTTCTTATTTAAAGTAGCTGTAAACCTCAGAAAAAACATATCCCTCTCTAGTGTGTACTTGGCTCAATCCAGAGCACTAAGTGGCATTTCTGTCTGGTGCTTGATTCCTCTATCAGCATAAATCACTTCTGACAAGTTTTTCTGACCCCAACAGAAAAAATGGTGACGGGCAGGATCTCCAGCAGATTGATGGCCTTGTCCCATTTTTATTTTTATTTTTGTGTGCTATGTGAAAGGGGAGGGGGGGGGGGGGGTGTCCGCTCCCAAATCGGCTCTGAGAGCTGAGGTTTGCAGAGTAACTTCAGCTCTCTGCCCCTTCAGACTGACTTTAGATTTAGAACATGTTTCAAATCTTTCCGACTGACTCAAGTCTCGAGTTTTTAGAGTTAAAAAAAAAAAAAAAAAAGCTAGCTAACCAGTGTCACCCGTGACACTAATACAGTGATCACTGGTGACAGAGGGTGATCAAGGGGTTAAACCTTTATTAGGTGGGGGGTCCCCAGGCATGTACTGGCCATTGGGACTACAGGGAGTTTCCCGGTGGGCCGATGGCTCAGTGGGCTGGTCAGGTGGAGTCCCGGGGCCACTCCTCTCTGACATGGGATTTTACTCCTGTTAAGAGGAGCAGCTGCCGTCACTTGCTGGAGAGAGCATTAGGCTTTCTGCTCCCTCCAGCCTGCAGAGGGAGATAGACAGCTGGCAGACATTCCATCCTCTCTCCCCTTATCACTTGTCACTTATCACATGACTGGAGAGAGGAACAAGAAGCTGCTTTCAAAACTGTGATTACACGTGTGAGGGGGAGGAGAGGGAGGACACTGATGTAAGGGGAAGTGCTGATGGAGACACTGAAAATTAAAGTGGGGCCGGCCATGATGAAGTCCAGGGCAAAATTTTTGTCCCAGTCCAGCCCTGGGGGTCCCTAGACCTATCTGGGCCTACCACAAAGTACTCTAACACAGATTTTTGTCACTAATGACACCAGTACAGTGATCCAAAAAAAAAAAAAAAAGATCACTGTACTGGTGTCACTAGTGACAAAAATGAGTGGTAGGCCCAGATAGGTCTAGGGACCCCCCCCACCTAATAAAGGTTTAACCCCTTGATCACCCTCTGTCACCAGTGATCACTGTATTAGTGTCACGGGTGACACTGGTTAGCTAGCTTTTTATTTTTTTAAATTTTTTTTTTCTTCTTGGTGTCAAGGCGCCCGCCATATATTAGCAAAATAAAGGTTTTAACCCCCTGATCACCCGGCGGGTGATATCAGTTAGGTTTTGGGATCTGTGTCACCCCGGGCAGCGTCAGATTAGTGCTAGTAGCGCTAACACCCACACATGCTGCATACATCTCCCTTAGTAGTATAGTGTCTGAACGGATCAAGATCTGATCAGATCTATACTAGCGTCAACAGCAGTTTAGGGTTCTCAAAAATGCAGTGTTAGTGGGATCAGCCCAGATACCTGCTAGCACCTGCGTTTTTAGTCCCTCCGCCCAGCCCACCCAAGTGCAGTATCAATCAATCACTGTCACTTACAAAACACAACACGCATAACTGCAGCGTTCAGAGTCAGGCCTGATCCCTGCGAATGCTAACAGTTTTTTGTTTTTGAAGCAGTCGCTGACAGTCGGACCCCCCCTTTTTTTTTTTTTTTTTTTTTTTTATATTTATTTTTCTCCTTTCTTCTCACCCCCCCTGTGAGTCTCACTAGTGTACCAGTAAATTTAGAGACCAAAATGTCAAATCGCAGGTACAGTAGTGAAGAGGCCTACACGTTTCTGAGCATGAGCGAAAGTGAAGAGGAAGTCACTCATCTGTCAGATTCGGGCTCAGAATACAAACTGGTAGACATATAGCTCTGACTACAGAGTTGTGGTCCCTGCCAAGGTCATCCGTACCTGACCCCCCCCCCTCCTTCTGCTGTCGTTGAGGTGCAAGAACCGTAGGTCTCTTGTATGTAGCAGACAGCCAGTACTAGTGCCGCTCATCCTTCTGGTGAACTGACAAGCACCAGTGGCCTAGTACATGCCGGTCGTACATCCAGCAATGCAGTAACACTTGGTGACGTGACGACTCCCATAAGTGCAGTTCAAGCACGAGTAGTGTCCCGCAGCCACCAAGAAGACAAAGACAGGCCGTCAAACCCATAGTGCCCTTCCTGCTGCATGTGCCAATCTTAATTGGGAGACCACCACTTCTGCAGCACCCGTTCTTCCACCATTCACTGGCCGACCCGGAATTCAGGTGGAAACAGTTGATTTTATGTCACTTGATTTTTATTCACGGTTTTTCACAGAAGATCTCTATAGATCTATTGTGGACCAAGTCAATTTGTATGCTAGTCAATTGATTGCCGCTAATCCCCAGTTGACCTTTGCCAGAGATTGGCGACCTATTACGGTGTCCGAATTTAAGACCTTCCTGGGACTATTCCTCATGGGCATAACTAAAGAGTGAGTTGCGGTCATATTGGTCCACTGACCCAATTTACTATATGCCCACGTTCTCTGCCCCTATGACCAGGACACGATACGAGCAGATCTTGTGGTCCATGCACTTCAATGACAATGAACTTGGCCCCTTGTAAACCACTTAACCAGTTCCCGACCAGCGCACGCCCATGTACGTTGGCAGAATGGCACGGGCAGGCATATTGGCGTACAGGTACGTCCAATCTTCAATGCCGCCCTGCCATCGCGAGCGCACCTCCGCGGCATGCTGGTCGGGATCCCCTTGTGTCTGGTCGCGGGTCCTGTGGACTCGATCGCCGCGGGCATACCCACGATCGTCTCACGGGGCGACTGAATGGAGAAATGCCATTGTAAACAGCATTTCTCCATTCTGCCTAGCAACTAGTGACGCTGATCTCTGCTCCATGTGATTGGAGCAGAGATCAGTGTTCACTAAATGAAAGCCCAACCCCCCCACAGTTAGTAACACACCCCTAGGAACACTTAACCCCTACAATGCCACCCACTGGTTAACCCCTTCCCTGCCAGTGTCATTTACACAGGAATCACTGCATTTCTATAACAGTTTTTTTTTATTTTATTTTTTGTATATGGTCCCAAAAATGTCCGATGTGTCCGCTATTACTAGTAAAAAAAAAAAAATATATATATATATATATATATATATATATATATATATAAATTAAAAATGCCATAAAACTATCCCCTATTTTGTAAACGCTATAACTTTTGCGCAAACCAATCAATAAACGCTTATTGAGATTATATATATATATATATATATATATATATATATATATATATATATATATATATATATATATATATATATATATATATATATATATTTATATTAATTCTTTTATTATCCAATCGTGTGCAAGCTAAAATGCTGTGGTGTGTGTTTTTTTTTTTTTTTTTTTTTATTCCTTGCATGTCCACCTCGGATCTACAGCGACTGCACTTCCAAGTGCAGATATGGAGCACCTGTAGTGCAAAGTGGATTTTCTTTTTGTAAATAACCCCGTTTTGTCTTCAAGTGGTTACAGTGGGTGGTGTGTGACATAAATGCACTGTGTTTGCCTTCACCGGATCACATGGTACAAAAGTACTATGCAATCCGGTTGCATTGTGGTTCCAAAGTGGGATTTATGCATGACTTTGGTGTGATGCTTGTGAATTGAACAGGAATGCAGTGTGGTTCCTGTGCGATTTCACGTGTGGTTAATAACATGAACTGAAGATAACATTAATTTGTTACATCTTCTATGAAATATTAGAGATTGGGCTCATGTTCACTTTAAATAGGCTACATTATACTAATTTATACTTTGTTACATGTGTCCAGTAAGGTCTAAAGAGGAACTAAGATTTCCAGCTTGGCCTACATTTAGTTGTACATTGCCTGTACATCTCTTCCTGAATCTACAGCTCTGATCTTTTGCATCATTCCCTAGGGGACCCCGATATTCCAGTCTTGTACCAAGTGGAGAGGACAAGAGATGGCCGAAGTTTCAGTGTTCGATCTGTAAAAGCCATACAGCATGGTGTCCCAATCTTGACATGCCAGGCTTCTTTTCATCGCAACCAGGAGAGCCCTTTGAAGCACCAGTTCTCAATGCCAACGGTTCCCTTCCCAGAGGATCTGCTCTCCCGACAGGAGCTCATACACCTATACTTAAAGTAAGCATGGGTTTTGGTGAACTGGAGGGGAGAGAGCGTTAACCCTTTAAAGTTCATGGGCAGTAGCCCTAAGTCCTTTTTACGTAGTGCAATAAAGCACCAGGACGTGTGTAAAATTACTCCTGTGGAAAACGTATGTGAATGGGCATGTATGTCTACATTCAAGCGATCAGGCCATTTTGGAACAGCTATGGGACCAGTTCACAAAGGTAACTGACTGGAAGTATTCTTGTTTGCAGTTGAATTCAATGAAATGAAAACTAGGCTGGATTTTAAACCAGTTGATTTAAGGCCTCACACTGAGCCGCGTTGGCACTAAAGCGCCACTCGTTTTAAAGGCGCTGTTTAAGCAGTGCTTTTCTGCTGCTAACGGGCACTTTTAACCCCCTGGTTAGGGCATTTTGGGAGCACTGTATACATTGCTCCCAAACCGCCCCAAGACGCACTGAAATGAGTGAGAGGTGGTTTTCAGGCAGTGGAGGCTATTTCTAGTGCTAAAACGCCTGAAAACAGCCTCGGTGTGAAGCTGGCCTAACTGTATCCCAAAATGTTTACATTTAAGGCATGCCGTGAAGGTCAACGTTCAGTTGCTTGTACTCCTAATCGAAACTGTGAAGCCATTAAATCGCTCGTGTCATGACTGCTCACACTTTTAAAGTATAGGAGGGTTTAATTCCACTTCAGGCTAAGTCTCTGATCACAGTGAAGGTACTGGAGTCTAAACATGTGATGGCGATCACAAAACATGTGATCACATGTTAATAACCACACTTATTTATTTATCTATTTATTTTCTTACTTTCTTGGCCTTTATAAGAAAGTTGGTGCCTTTTGGACCAGGAAGTGTTGGTTAGTAGCTTCCTAATGTAATGTGGTGGGAGAACCCTTCTCCTCGTGGGTTGAATCTGGCTTGGTTTATCAGGCTTGTACCTGATTGAATGTAGGGCCCTCCCTAACATCCAACATCTGGGAGGTTCTGTGGTCTTCGGGTTTTTTTTTGCCTCTCCCATCTGGAGAGTTCACTCTCCGGCAGAGCCCCTCACCAAGTACCGTATATACTCGAGTATAAGCCGAGATTTTCAGCCTCTTTCTTGAGGCTGAAAGTGCCCCCCTCGGCTTATACTCGAGTCATCGCCGTCTGCCTGCCCGATCAGCGTGTCGAGCAGACAGACGGCGGCCATTCTACTATTCAAAAGCCGCGCCTCCCTGTCTGTGATGGGTGGAACACTCAATTTCCCAGCAGTCAGTGGTCCGCCTATCACGGACATCCGCTCATCCTCATACTACGGACGAGGATGAGAGGATGTCCGTGATAGGCGGAACACAGACTGCTGGGAAATTGAGTGTTCCGCCTATCAGACGGAGGCGCGGCTTTTGAACAGTGGAATGGCCGCCGAGGCGCCGACGCCGTCTGTCAGACGAGAAGAGCGGCGATCCTGGCATGGCAGAAGCACGCAGGCTCGGGACACAGGTAGGCTGCACACACAGGGATGGACAGGCATGTCTCACCCTCGGCTTATACACGAGTCAATAAGTTTCCCAGTTTTTTTGTGGTAAATTGGGGGCCTCGGCTTATATTCGGGTCGGCCTATACTCGAGTATATACGGTACTTGGTGGATCGGCTTTGGCTGGTCCCTAAGGAGTGGGGTCTACCTGTCTTTGGCCTAGGTAGACCAAGGTGAGCCCTGCGCCCCAGGAGGTTCAGGATTGGAGGCCCTTTCTCTTTGGAGGGATTGGCCATACTGTACCATCTGTGCGATTGTTTTTTTTTTTTTTTTTGCCAACGGGTAGGCTCTTTATTGCAGAAGAGACGACCAATGTCTCTTCCGCAACAAAATAAACTGTTTGAAATCCTCTGCATAATATAAATGGAGATGTGCATCTCTGCTTACATTTCCAGCATAGTGCCAGCTGACTGGGATGAATGACTCCTGGACATGTGCGGGAGTGATGTCTTCATGTACCAGCCAGTCAAGGTGGCTTGAAGACCTGCACCTGGAAAAATCTGGGGACCTTTGGCGCACAAGTATTGCTGCCTTTTAGACCCCTTTCGCACTGGGGCATTTTTCAGGCGCTTTAGCGTTAAAAAAAGTGACTGTAAAGCGCTTGAAAGAAGCCTCATCTGCAATCTCAATGTGAAAGCCCAAGTTCTTTAAGAGCCCTTTCACAATGTCAGCGCCCGAAAAAATGCTTGTAAAGCGCCGCTTTACCAGCGTCTTTCTTTCAGACGGGCTTTAAGATCGTTCAGTGGATGAAGGCCTGATTTAAATAATTTTGCTTTTACTATACATGATTTGTAAAATGTTGTCCTTTTTACAGACTCCTAATAGGACAAATTAATTAGGACCCATTCTCATTTGTACTAAACACCAATGCTGTGCTTGCATTGATCTGTGATGAAGTTCCCCCTGGCTATCAACAGAGGGCGCCCTTTGCTGGTATGAGTCTCTTGCTGTGTTGGGATGAATATGCATACTGTTTCTGTCATAATTTCAGTATGATGCTGCAGGCCTCGCAGTTGGAAGCTCCACAATAATTGCATCAAACTTTTGGTCACAAAGGCAAAGAATTCTTCGTCTGGAGTAGAGTAGATTTTGGCTCCACTTCTTCCCTCACCGCCATATATTTCAGAAGTTTGTACAGCACTTTACAAAATAAAGGGAGACTGTAGAGTTGCACTTCAAGGCAAGAGCTAGGAAGATCCTGCTCGAGAGACTTTACTATCTAAAAGATTTATGGCAGGACCACCAGGTATTTCTTAACAAATTGTGCAGATTTAGTAAGATTGAAAAAAGAGCTTTTAAAATGACACTAACATTGTAAGACTTGTGTGATACTATTTGGGGTTAGATCTACTTCCCTGTTAAAGAAAAATTAAATAAAAATGCACCGCTAGTTAATAGAAATTTAGCATTTATTACATTTTTGCATTGCAACAGTGATCAGTGCATCTTCGGTGCGATGCACAGGCTCCTGCATTACTAACCGCACAGGTCAATTTTTGAAACTGCACCACGGCCACCCTGGACATGTGTGAACCAGCTCCCTTGAGAGCCACTTACATTCGCATATCATGGGAATTGGGTGCAATTTATAATTCATCCAATTCACATATATGTGAACCCAGCCTAAAGGCGTAGGCCAAAAACTTAATGAGGCTTATGCCCCATACAGTCGGACTTTCTGACGTAAAATGTGCGATCGGAGCTTGTTGGCGGAAATTCTGACTGTGTAGGCTCCATCAGACAGTTTCCATTGTAATTTCCGTCACACTAAATTTGAGATCTGGTTCTCAAATTTTCCGACAACAAAATCCGTTCACATAAATTCTGGTCGTGTGTACACAATTCCGACGCACAAAGTGCCACACATGCTCGGAATCAATCAGAAGAGCAGCACTGTCTATTGCACTTCAATTTTCTCAGCTCGTCGTACATCACCGCGTTCTTGACGTTCACACTTTACGACCAACTTTGTGTGACCGTGTGTATGCAAGAAAAGTTCGAGCCAACATGTCCAAACGTGTGTTCAGCTACATGCATACGCCTAGTCAATGGGAGCCCTTTAAACTCGGCAAAAGGACAGGTGGCATCAGCCTGTTGGATACACTGGGATATCTGTATCATTGTGCTCTTATGTCCAGTGGAAGAAAGAAGTAAAGAAGGATCTGCTACTGCAAAACTATTAGTTCTGCATAGTATGTGTTGATGTCAAAGTGTGACCGCCGGCTAAAGCACTGATGAGATAGAGCTTTAAGGGACCAGTCACACAGTGTGTAGGAAGCCTGCCAGAGCCAGGAATAAGGTAAGTGCCACAGCTTATTCTTCTACCACTTAGGCTTAAAGGAGAAGTACAGCCAAAGCTTGGCTGTACTTCTGTGGATCACAGGAGTGCAGTTTGTTCTGCAATCCTGTGACCTGTTTTCGGTGGGCTGAAGCCTGCTGTTGGCTAATGTAACAGCCGTTTGTAGGCTCAGGAAAGATCTTGACTATATAGTCGGCATCCGCCCACATGCCTGGACCGGCACCTGGCTCAGCCTTCCAGCGACAGAACTGACAGTCATCAACTCTCTGCTCAGGGAGCTCAGAGCCGAGCAATTGGTGGTGTTTGATCGATCGGTTCTTGGCTATATATATATATATATATATATATATATATATATATATATATATATATATATATATATATATATATATATATATATATATATATATATATATATATATATATATATATATATATATATATATTCTTTTTAACAAGCGTTTAAAGTGGTTGTAAACCCTTACAACCAACTTTGACCTACAGGTAAGCCTAGATTAAGGCTTACCTGTAGGTCAAAGAAATATCTCCTAAACCTACACGGTTTAGGAGATATTTGCCGAAAGACAGGCACCGCTATCTACGGTGCACTGAGCACGCCGCTGTCAACGGCGATATGCCGCGAGTGACTGCTCCCGTGCGCATGCGCGGGAGTGACATCATTGCGGCTTCGCCAAATGACAGTGGCGGAGCAGCGAGACCCACCAAGAAGATGGATGCTCCGGACTACAGGAGACAGCGGTGACATCGCTGGCTCCTGTGTCAGGTAAGTGACACATAATGGACTACTATGCGATGCATAGTAGTCCATTATGCTTTACCTTTGCAGGGAATCAAAAAGAAGTAAACCCATCAGAGTTTACTTCCTCTTTAACTCGTGCAGGGAAGCCCCACTGCAAGGGTAGTGTGTGTTTGTTTGTTTGTTTGGACCTGGAGTGGGGCTTAAACACTAAAGTATCTGCTTTTCTGTACCCACCCCCACCACCTAGTTAAAAAGATTTATTGAAGGCACAACAGCATTTATGCAGTGGCCTGACATGCCCCTGTGAGCTACAGCTTTCCAGTCTGCAGGGGGCTTGCGCTTTACTCGATTGAAGAGCTGTGACTTACAGGGGGGCATGCCAGACCATCATGAGACACCCCTGCTTCCACAAAGAGCAGCTGTTCTCTGCGGCATTATAGGAAGGGACAGCCTATTTTGCTGGGGCTGTGTTACCAGCTAAATAAACTGCAAAACTGTGACCACTTGCCATTTTATTTGCACATGGAATCTATTGATGGCGTTTTATAGAATAAATCGTTCAGGCTTTAAATGTCTAAATACGTGTGGGTTTTTTTTTTTTTTTTTTCTCAAACAGGAATCCTAAGCTGATGGAAAAGCATAGACAAGGCCTAACTAAAATTCTGGCACAGGATGTCCCAATTGAGATCAAACCTGTAAATCCACCCGACATGTATGAGCGGGAGCCACAAGAGCCGCGACAGATGTTCTGGGTACGAGCCAAGGGTGTTATAGGTAATGTCGGCATATCTACAGCATTTTCTAAAATGCCTCATGATTTCCAAATGTTGTGACACACAGAGCCAAAAATAAATGGGGGAAAGGAAAATGCCTTTGTCTGAAGTAACTAGCCAGTGCTTTATTCTATTTTCTAAGTAAATTGGGGAAAATAAACAGCTGGAATCTGAGGATGGCTTCTAACACTTAACACCTTTCTACCTGCATAAGATGTGCAATGATCAAGTCATTTTATATGGTGTCATTTGTTGCCCTGTACACACTCTATAGTAAAGTAAACCTTCATACTCTTTCATCAGTAGTTTTTGTTTGTGTAGAAATATGAGGAATGTGGCATGGCACTGTAAAGAAACTGCATTCTGTCAAATGCTGGTGCAGGTGAGAGCTCCACAATAATTTAATCTGACAGACACAAGCAGAGCATTCAGACACAGAGCTCACTTACAGTTTTGAGATGTGTTTTCATTATATTAGCAGTTTGCAATGTGACACAAAATGGCTGTCTTGTTCCTTTGGGGCATATAGAAAAGCTAGCTGAAGCAATACATGGACACAGAGGAATCGGTCAGCCATAACCCTACAGACTGCAGCCAGAACGTGATCCCGAGGGGTCATAACTACAGCCAGTCCCTGGGTTAAGAACAAGATTGGGTTCTGTAGGTTTGTTCTTAAGTTGTGTGCATGTAAGGTGGAACAACTCCAGACAAAAAAAATATTGGTTTGGATAGCATAGGGAAGGGTTAACTGGCCATGCAGTGATGTGGGATTGCTGCAAGGTCTGCCAGACAGCAGATGGCAGCATGTGGTAAGCAACAAGATGACCACCCAGCGGCTTCTGGGACCAACGTGACGTCATGCTGCCTAGGTATTTAAAGGAAAAGCTGTTATCAGCCGACGTCGGAGATGGTCCAGGCTCGGAAAAGATCCTGACCATATGGTCATGATCAGCCCACATGCCTGGACCGGCACCCGCCTCAGCCTCTCAGTGAACCACTGAGAGCCTGAGCCAGCCGCTCCTGCCCTCTCCACAGCCCAGCGCTCCAGGGAGCGCTGGAGGGGCAGCGCAGACTGCAGTGACTTGGTCTGCTCAGGGAGCTCTGAGAACAGATAGCTTGGCGGTGTTTTAACACTCAGTTCTTAGCCTTAGAGCTGGCAGGGGACAGATGCAGCATCAGACCGATTCTGCATCCACCTAGGTAAGTATGATTCTAACATTTCCCATACTTCTCTTAAGTATGAGTCCTATGCAAGTCAGATGTTTGTAACTCGGACTGTCTGTATACTAATACCTAGTTAACCACTTAACTTCAGCCCCAGAAGATTTGGCTGCTCAATGACCAGGCCATTTTTTATTTTTTATTTTTTTATTTTATTTTTTTTAGCAATGAGGCACTGCTTCACTTTAACTGACAATTAATTGCACAAGTCGTGCAATGCTGTACCCAAACAAAATTGACTCTCCCCCCCCCCCCCCCCCCCCCACAAATAGAACTTTCTTTTGGTGGTATTTGAGCATCTCTTTTTTGTTTATAACGAAAAAAAGTGACAATTTTGAGAAACACAATATTTTGTACTTTTTGCTATAATATTCCCAATTTTTTATTTTTTGTATCGGGACTGCGACATTATGACGGACAGATCAGACACTTTTTTTTTATTGTTGTTTTTTATTTTTTTTGGGACCATTGACAATTATACAGTGCTATAAAAATTCACTGATTACTGTGTAAATGTCACTGGCAGGGAAGGGGTTAACTGCGTTCCCTCGTGTGTGTTTTTCTAACTGTAGGGGGGATGGGACTGGCTAGAGGCGATGCCAGATTGTTGTTCCTAGCTAGTAGGAACACCCGATTTGTCTCTCCTCACGGAACAGGGATTTGCTAGTTACACACACGTCCCTATTCAGGCTTACGTGCCTGCGATCGCGCTTGGCCTGCCACGTGCATCAACACCCCCGCAGTGCAGCGGGTGCTAGCGCCAAAGGACAGCTACGATGGCTCACGGAACGTGCCGACCTGCCGCAGTATGACGGCGGCTGGTCGACAAGTGGTTAAAGCAAAGATGACATTAAAAAATGTACACTGTTTTACTTCACAATTAGACTCTGACTATTTTTACTTCAGATTGCAAACAAGGCCTATTGTAGTCAAACAAAATATTGTTTTTATGGGGCATTTCGCACTGATGCATTTTTTTTTTTTTTTTTTTTTTTTTTTTTTTTTTTTTTTTGTGTGGGGTGTTTTTTTTTTTTTTTTAATTTTAATATACGTTATACATTTCTAATATTATGAGTAAATATAAATCAAATTCTGTTCCTCCTTTTTTCATTCTCATATTTCATAGGTCCTGGAGACATGAGGTTGCACTGCTGTGTAGCTGCCTATATTTCAGATTATTCCTTCCTGGGAACAGCCGCCCTCCCTCACCTTAATCTTCGAATGGCATTTATGGCTTCACTTGACCACTCTATGTGGTTCCACGCTCCGTTCAGGGCGGATGACTGGATGCTATATGAGTGTGAAAGCCACTGGGCTGGTAAGGGTAATAGCATGTGTAATAAAGAAGGGAGAAAATGCAAGTCAATTACAAGGGCTTTGATTTTTGAGGGGGGGGGGGGGGGTTTGATTTTGGGCTCCAGAAATTTTTTGCCTCAGTCAATAGACTTGCCAATTGTTTAAAGAAATGTCTGCTTGTGTTGCAGAACCAGTCATAATACCGATTGGTGAATTGATCCTAAACATTTTTGATCAATATTTGCAGTCTGTTGCAAATTGCCATGTGTGTTTCATCAGTATTTTGATTAAATTGTTTGCCATCACTCATGCCTAGATCACATATCAATGTGTGGCCACTAATGGCCAACTTGTTGCTGCCAACAGAATCTCAAATCTGACGTGGCCCTTGGCATCCAAGGCCATGTATAGAATGCCTCAAAGTAGTTATGCAAATCATGTAATTACTTGTTTTGGGGGATTTCATATGCTGAACGGGAATTGTAACCAGTTTATTGTTACTTTCCATACCCAGGTAACAGTCGTGGCCTAGTGCATGGTCGCTTATGGAGAAGAGATGGTGTCCTGGCCGTCACATGTGCCCAGGAAGGTGTATTCCGGGTGCGTGAGGATCCTCCTAAAAGCAAGCTTTGACCCAAAGCATGTTGATCATACGACTATCTGAATGAAGACCGCATCATTGCATTCCCTCCCTGTATCTTGCCCTGTCCATATACCTCTCTGCACTAATTTTTTCCATGGGCTCTAACTTTAAACCGTTCAAATTGTAAATAATCAAAATAAATTTTAACTTTATTTTATTTGATATTCAGAAATGCTATTGTATTTGCCATGTTTGAGTACTATGGTTTCTTTACATGTGACCTCCTAAAATAGGTTAAGGAGGTTGAAGGGAATTTAGTTGTAAGCAATTCAGACAGCAAGTAATCTGTGTTCAGTATTAAAGGATAAATTCACCTTGTTGTAACATGTTACACCCATATTCCAGGTGTAACATGTTACACATCCACCAGCCCCTGTGGCTCCCCGATGTCACAGGCGGCGGGGCACAACCCAGGCCCCCCTCCATCCCCTTCCGCTCACTCAGAATCTGCAGATAACATGGCTGCATCACTTATTCAGCGTTCTGTGAATTGAAACTACAATATCCAGATGCCTTTGCAGCTGTTGGCTTGTAGCTCTCAATGAACTACCATGGCACTGAGCGATGTGATAGGTCATTGATGCTTCCTGTTAATGCGTAACTGCTTTGACATATGATCTGTTGATCGTGGGTGCAGTGCTTTTCCAGGCTTCCAATTTAAAATAATAAATGCGCTTTAAAAAAAAAAATGGGGGGGGGGGGGGGTAATCTTGTCCTTTAACCCCTAACTGATGAAACGCATGGCTACATTTGGTGTAAGCTAGACAAGCGTCCTAGTGATTTATTAGTCAGAAAATTAAAGTAGAAGTTCAGGCAAAAAAATAACTCAATCTACTGGCAGCCACATTCTAAGACTAATCTATTTAAACTTGTAACTCAAAAAATCCACTATAGATACCTTTTCTACAGCTGATCCGGTCCAGTCCCACGCTGAGCTGTCAGCAGCAGCAGCTTCTCTGTGTAGGCGTGTGCAAGAGAGGCAACCAACAACGGAAGCCCTATAGTAACTCTCTGGGTGATGTAATTTCCCAGCCATTGTCCGCTGTCTCCTGGTCTCCAGCAGAAGATGCTGTGTGCTGATCGGCTGCAGAAAAGGTATGCATAGCGATTTTTGCTTTATAGGATTAAATTAATCTTAGAATGTGGCTGCTGGTAGATTTAGAGTCTTCTTCCACCCCCGCCCCCCCCTTTTTTTTTTTTTTTTTAACCAGTGTCTGCAAGGTGGATGGGCACGTTTGTTTAAGCACCCTAAGCTCCAGGTCTCTAGTTCCACGTATGATATATAGATATAGATATAGATATATATAGATAGATAGATATAAAAAGCCCTATTTTTGCTGAACTTTCATTTTAAGTCCTGCTAGATGACTTCAGGCTGGCCCCTTTTGCAGATATAGCTGTGTAAAACATTAAAAATCAGTGCCTATACTGTTTACAATCCAGTAATACTGTCTCGCCCTGCTCTGCACATGCTAAGTTGCTCTCTATTTTTATCACTAGGCCAAAAATCAGAGGCAATTCTGCTGACAGCTTAAAGATTTACTACTGCTCAGGGTTTTTTTTTGTTTTTTTGGGCTTCAGCAAATGCAAGAAGAAACAGAAGCAATGCTGGAGGAAATTTACAATGCACACTAATTTTGCTAGCATTAATATTAATGTGGGACCCTCATGTAATATGGTGAGATTCTGGGGACCCTGATGAAATGGGGAGATGTAATGCAGAGTGACCCTGAATTAGTGCGGAGAGACCCTGATGTAAAGAGAGACTCTGTGGACCCTGATGTAACAGGGAGGCCCCCAGGAACCTCGATGCAAGAAGGAGTTGGGGCCCTGATGTAAGGGGGGATTTTGGGAACCCTTAAGTGTTTTAGCTAGTGTTTTCTAAAAGTAGTAGGAATTGTGGTGATATGAGGTATCATGGTGCATAAATTGGGGCTAATCTTGGATATGAAGGTGCCGGAATTGGGCTGATCTGAGGTGTGGAGGTGCAGGAACTGGGGCTGATCTGGGCTCTGAAGGCACAGGAACTGGAGCTGATCAGGTGTCTGCTATAAAGGTGCATTCATTGGGGCATATTTGATATTTGAAAGTGCAGACATTTTGGCTGATGTCGGGTGTAAAGATGCAGGAAATAGGGGGATTTGAGGTCTGATGGTATAGGAACTGGTGTAAGCTGATGTGTAAAGGTGCAGGATTTGGGGTGATCTGAGGTATGAAGCTGCAGAAATTGGGGCTGGCGTTGGGTATAAAGATGTAGTAACTGGGGTGATATGAAGTGTGAAGGTGGAGGATTGGGGTGGTCTGATTGTGCAGGAACTAGGGTAATCTGAGGTGTGAAGATGCAGGCACTGGGGTGATGGGAGGTATGAAGGTGCAGAAATTGGGGCTGATCTTAGGTGTGAATGTGTAGGCATTAGGGTGATCTGAGGTGTGAAGAGGCAGGAACTGAGCTGATGAGAGAGCTGATCTGAGGTTTGTTGGTACAGGAACTGGACTGATCTGTGGGGTGAAGGTGCAGAAACTGGGGGTGATCTGAGTTTACCATTTGCTTTACCACTTTTCCATTGATCTTTGAAAGCTCCATTTTTTTATTTTTTATTTATTTATTTTTTTAAGTTTTTTTACAGATAAAATCTTACATGTTTTGCAAAACAATTAGCAAGTCATTCATAAAAATGCAAAACTTTCTCGAAGTACACATAGGTACACAAATGGATCTATCCTCTAACATGCACTTAAATACAGAAATTAATCAATACCGCAGTATATACTCTTAATTCTCCTGGGCCATCTAAATAACAGACAAGAAGAAAGAGATAAAGGGAAGCATGGAAGCAGGCCCATTCCCCCGTCGGCGTGCCCAGGGTCCGCTGGCATGGCATCCCAGCAATACAAGGATTTGTTCTCTTCAGTACGGGAAATTACGAACTCGTTGAGTTTGGTCAAGTCCATGCTGGTTCAGAGCCCAGGCAGGCCAGGTTGAGCCCCAGCATCCACCATCCAGCCCGAGGGCATCCACCTGTAGACCAATAGAGGTCGTGGACTCAGGGAATGAGGGGGCAAGTACTCTTCCCTCCCTCAGGGATTCAGATGAGGAGGAAGATAGGTTTTTGCCTATCTTTGGAGGAAGTGGATGACCTCCTGAGAGCGATCTTACCCTTGAGATCCAGGAGGGAAAGGTGCAACTATCGGTTCACAATAAAATGTACCAAGGACTAGACAACACTAAACATAGTGTTCCCTACTATAGAATCCTCTCGGACACAGTAAAGAGAATGGAAGGACCCTGAAAGGGGCCCCTTCTTTTCCAAGACCCTTAGGAGAAGGTCAGCAAGGTCATCAGTGCTGATGAATTCAGCCAGATGTGCTGTCTAGTTAAAAACTTGGTCTGTTGACACAGCCTCCAAGATTAAGCTATGTGGCCTACCTTTTTCTGGTTATCATCTTTTGGTCCAGACCTGGAAACAGTCTGGATAGGACAGCCGACGAGGAGAAGGCTTTGCCTTTAAAAAAAACAAACAAAAACAACCTTCAAAAATAATTTTTGTGCTGTTCAACAGCCCCACAAAAGTAGGGATCAAGACCACAAGAACTGCTGGGTCTCCCAAAGGGGTAAGGAAGAGGAAAAGTTCTCTTTAGAGCTCCCTTCGGACCAAAAACAAATGACGATCTTGCCACAGATTGTCTGCCTTTCGCTATAGTGGAAAAAACAACTTCAAGCCTTGTTTATGAAAAACATTGTCTCCCAGGGATACAGTCTGGAGTTTTCAGAGCCCCCCCCCCCCCCCCCCCCCCAAAGCAGATTTTGTACGACCCTTCCAAAGGATTAACAAAAAGCTTTCGCAATGATGAGCCTGCTACAGGATCTGATTCAACAGGAGGTGATTTATGCGGTCCAAAACATAGGAAGGCCAAGGCTTCTATTTCCACATCTTGGTGAAAAGCCTTCGGAAAAGTATCAGTTGATTCTGAACTTTAAAGATCCTAAACTGTTTACAAACATTTACGGATGGACACGATCCATTCAAAAACAAAGTTGCTGACTCCAGACTGTTTCATGGTATCCCTAGATCTAAGGGACGCCTATTTAAACCCGGATAGCTCAAGCTCTCAACGCTTTTCTCTGCCTAGCCCTCAACCTGGGACCTGAGATTGGCATCTCTAATTCAGAGCTCTGCCCATTCGGACTTTCATCCTCCCCCAGGATCTTTACAAAAATAATGGCGGGAGCCTCTGAAGCTAAGAGGTATCTTGATCATCCCATACCTGGACCGACCTGTTTTTTTGCGGACTCCAAAGAACAAGTCTTGACAAATCTTCATGTGTCTCAGACTCTCACCTCAAGAACCTAGGGTGGCTCCTTAATCTAGAAAAAAAATCTAATCTAGAACCAATGCAGAGATGAGGTTTCTGGGCTATACGATAAACTCTGTGCTTCAAAGGGTTTTCTGCACAAAAGAAGGATGAAGATGCAATCTGTGGTGAGCATTGCAGTCTTGGGACTTCTCACTGCGTTTAATCCCAGCTGTACAGTGGGCGTGTTTCATTCCAGACCTCTTCAGATGAATAGCTTACAAGGATGGTCACACCGGGAGTCATTAGAGAAACAAATCAAACTTGCCTCAAACGTAAAACGGGCGCTCTGGTGGTGGAGGAATCAACCAACTTGGCAAGAGGTCTTGCCTAGGTCTTTCCACTGGACAAGTGTCTAACAACAGATGCAAGTTCTGGGGTTGGGGAGCCCACCTGAACGGTCAAACCTCTCGGGGGGGCTTGGTCCAAAGTGGAAGCCTGAAAGTCCTCAAATTGGCGGGAACTAAAGGCCTTCTTCTTCCGTCTCCTAGCTTTTCAACAAGCGGTAAAGAACAACACGTTCAGGTTCTCTCAGACAATAGGACTGCAGTAACTTATGTACTGAAGCAGGGAGGAACAAGGAGCAAAGGACTCCGGGAACTAGCCAGTCAGCTTCTTGCCTGGGCAGAACAGAACGTGGTCTCTCTGTCAGCGGTAACCTTAAAGGATCCAGAACCAAGAAGTTTTCTTGATGATCTCTGAAGCTTGGGGGACAGCCTCAAATAGATCTGTTTGCCAGCCAACAGAACTCGAAAGTACAGAAGTTCTTCTCGCTACACGAGAATACCGGGCTGTAGGCATAGATGTTCTTGCACACCCGTGGCATTACCAGCTGTGCTAAGCTTTTACCGCCTTTCCCCTGATACCACTGGTCCTAAGGAAATCCTGGTCACTCCATTATGGTCAAAAAGACCCTGGTTCTTGACACTACTAAAACTGGCCTCAAAACCTCCATGGATGCTGCTGGCCAGAAAGGACCTGCTAACGCAGGGATCTGTGAACCACCCGGAAGCAGACCGGTTACATCTAACTGCTTGGTTTCTAAAAAAGACCTCCTAAAGGCCAAGGGACTGTCTGATAAATTAGTTATGAACTTTTTCTCTAGTAGAAAGGAGGTAACTCGGGCCATATAGCTGAAGTTTTGGAAGAAGTTCAATTCCTGGTGTACTTCTAAAGACATCTAGGTCAAAAGTTTAGTGTCAGTCAGAATTTCTCAATGACGGAATGGAGAAAGGACTGGCAGTCAGCCCAGCACCCTGAAATCCCAGGTGGCGGCTTTATCTTCTTTTAAATTTTTTTATTTTTTTTTATTTTTTTAGGCACTTGCACGAAATAGGCCGGTGTCCCTTAAAGTTTTTTTCCCCAGTTGGGATTTGTCTGTTTTTACAGGGTTTCACGGGAGCTCTGTTTTGAACCCTTACAGTAAGCATCCTTAAAAAAAAAAAAAAAAAAAAACCCTAGTCCTTTTAAAACAATTTTTCTGGTAGCCATCACGTGGGCAAGAAGAGTCAGCTTCAGGCTCTGGCAGTTGCAAGTAAAAGGTATCCCTAACCTTTTTAACTTTCCCTCCAGGTCCTTATAATAATCCGAATCAGCATCAAAGGGGAAATGACTATCAATATGATAGTCTATACCAACACAGAATTGGTTTACACCATTGTATAATAGAGAAGAAGAACATGGGGATTTTTTTTAGGGAATTCTCAGTCCCAATGGCAAGAACCTTAGGGACATACACCGATGGGAAGCAAACAAAAAAGAAAAGAAAGAGAGAAGGAAAGGAAAAGGCATTAGAAGCAGGGATTTATAACACCAGCGGTTCAGTATTATCAGAGGATGAACTGAAGGGCCTATACAAAGGACTCAAGTTTGCCCCAGTTTGTAATTTTAATAAATTTCAGACATATATATCAGCTTACAAAGGTTTATTAGAACTCTCAATATTAAATGGTATTTTCTTACCAAACCAGGTGAGAGAAGCTCTCAACCCAATGTAGGGGTGTCCACAGAGGTTCATTCCAATCTGGCCAATAAATTAGTCTTTAATCCCCCTAGTGACCTGGAGGGAATGAAAGTTAAAAAGGTTAAGGATCGCTTTTACTTTAAACAAGGAATTTCCTTTTTGGAGAAAAAAAAAGCGCAGAAGACCCATTTGTGTACTTCTTGCCCAAAATACACAAGGATGTCCAGTTCCCTCTTGGCGGACCCATTGTGAACGCCATTGATTTGGAACCACAGCCTTCTTAAGATATTAAGATACCCCACGTTATACAAACAGCCTTAATATACAATTATAGGGCATCAGGCCTCAATGACGTTCATAAGATGGGCTCTTGATAAGCCGGATCTTTGTGTTTCACAGAAAGATTTCATAAGGAATTCTTTAGAGTTTTGTTTGACCAAGAAATATTTTTGGTACGATAGACAATTCTTCCTTCAGACCCTTGGAGTTGCCATGGGAGCTCGTTTTGCCCCAAGTGTCGCAAATGTATGGCACTATGGGAGGACAAAACCATCTTTGTGGCCGACCAGCATAGTTAATGCAGTTCTATAGATGGATAGATGATCTCATCATGGTCTGGGAGGGGGACCTTGTCAGTCTACAGTTGTGTATGTCCAAATTGAATGGTAACAGTAAACACATCAGGCTTGGAATGCTGATGCTGCACACATGAGATTCCTTGACTTAGAGATTTTCAGAGAGGGGCTTAATTTCAAAACCAAAATTTCTTTAAACTGACACAGAAAACTGCTACATCCCGTTAGATATTTGCCACCACAGACCCTTGCTCTGTAACAAACCAAGGGGACAATTTATTAGTTTAAGGCGAAACTATACCCAGGAATCTGATTTCTTTACACAGTCCAATGTGTTAAGGGAACATTTTTTTCAGAAGGGTTATCAGAGAGAACAAACGGAGAGTGAGATTCTGAAGATAGGGAATTTAGATAGAATCTGCTACCAACTGAGATCTATTAAGAATAAAAAAGATAATAAATATGAATATAAAATCATATTGGATTATAACATTCAAAATAAGTTTGAAAAAAATCATCATCAAACACTGGGCGTTTCTGAGAGGACAAAGTCTTGGGTATGGTTTTACCCCCATGTCCGGGATTTATTTTAAAGACGTGCCCCCACCATTAGATGTTCTAGCCCCTGGTTTTTTGTCAGGGTTTTAATCCTGTGGAAAATGTCCCTCATGCCGGCAATGCAAACACAATTTTAAAAGCCGTAAAGAATTGACCTCTTCTGTAACTAATAAAAAAATACCCTATTAAAAACCTGATCATCTAATTAATGCAATAAGGAATAATAAAGATATACAAGGGATCAGAATTAAGGATAAAGAATATAAGTTGGCAGTATATGCAGATGATTTATTGCTATATATAACAAACCCTATTATAACAATCCCTAATATAATAAAAGAACTGGATAGATTTGGGGAACTAAGCAATTTTAGGGTAAATTACGATAAATCAAAAATGATGAATATTACTTTAAAAGAAGAAATGCAATTACTTTTACAAAAAGATTTCCTGTTTAAATGGCAGAAAGAGGCAATCAAATACCCGGGTACTATGATCCCGAGGGATTTGAAACGGATACAGGAATTAAATCATAATGCGGTTATACGTAAAGTAATAAAACAATTGCAAAATTACGAAAAAATAACATATTCATGGCTAGGGAGAATAAATATAATAAAAATTGAGCTATTACCAAAAATGTTATATGTCTTCCAAACACTACCCATTGTTCCACTTAAGAGGATAATGATAGATCTAAAGAAGGCCATAAATAGTTTTATATGGGCAAAAAAAAACTCCCGAATAAAAAGGGAAACATTAACTAGAACAAAAGAAAATGGAGGTTTAGCATTACCTGATTTTTTAAAATATATGCAGGCGGCTTCATTGGTTAGAGTTATAAACTGGCAACACGATGGTAAAAATAAACAATGGGTAGTTTTGGAAGAAGATATTGCGGGGACACAGCTAAAATTTTTGCCGTGGATAAAACCTGAATTAAGGGGAAAAAAAAGGGATCTGCCAATTTTTGTAAGAGCTACTTTAAAAATATGGGATGCAGTGTTAAAAAAAGGCAAGCTATCCTCCAGGACTGGACCCTTATCTCCATTGATGTCCAACCCAGAATTTAAGCCAGCATTGGAAAGCGTCAGATATTTGAAATGGAACAAGATGGAGAATATAAGATTGGTCCAGATACTGGTGGATGGAAATATGCCTAGTCTAACTGATCTTGGATTAGAAGTAAAAAAACACTGGTTACAATATCATCAATTAGAAACATTTGTTGAAACAAATAAAAACTTAATAAATAGACCACTAACTAAATTCGAGCAGATAATACTAAAAGAGCAGAATCATAAGAATAAACTATCTAAAGTATATGTATCGTTGTTAACCACAGGAGATATTAGAGATTTAATAGGAATAAGAAAATGGGAAGAAGAACTAGGAGAAATAATTACAGAAGAAGAATGGAAAAAAATCTTAGGAATAATACATAAAACCTCAACGGCGGTAAAGCATCAAGAACGAAATTATAAAGTGACAATGAGGTGGTATTGGAGTCCAGTGGCATTAAAAAAAATTTATAAAGGAAATGCAGAGAAATGTTGGAGGTGTGGGATAGAAAAAGGGACAATGGAACATATTTGGTTCAGCTGTAAAAAAATAAAAAACTTTTGGTTAAATGTTTTTGAGATATACCAAAAAGTGACTGGATAAAAACTGGCTCCAGATGTGAAGGTAGCATTATTCTCTCTTACATCAGATACCATGGATAGTATGAAAAATGGGATAATACAACATATGACAACAGCAGCTAGAACAATAATAGCACGTAAATGGAAAGAAACAGTGAGTCCAACAGTGTGGGAATGGGTATGTGAATTGAACGAAATATGTTACATGGAAAAACAAATAAGAGAAGAAGGATATATAAATAATCAGTTACCAATTGTATGGAAGCAGTGGGAAGAGTTCAGGCTCTCAAATGGATTGAGGGAATAGTTATAATGTAAAAAGGGAGGGAGAGGCAAGAGGAGAGAGAAGGGTAAGGTGGAGTGTTTTATTTATTTTTTTTGTTAATTTTGTTTGTGTGTTTGGGGGTATGTTGATGATAATAAAGGTGGTATATATTGAATGGGGTTTATGTATAATGTTGTAAATGAACTAGAATGTATTATGGTTGATTTTTTTTTCTAAAATAATAATAAAAAGAAGATTTGAAACAAACAAGGAATTTCCTTTTTGGAGAAAAAAAAAAGCGCAGAAGACCCATTTGTGTACTTCTTGCCCAAAATACACAAGGATGTCCAGTTCCCTCTTGGCGGAGCCATTGTGAACGCCATTGATTTGGAACCACAGCCTTCTTAACCACTTCAGGACCGCCGTATTGCCAATGTACGTCAACACAATGGCACAGGCAGGCACAATCACGTAAATGTACGTGAATGCCTTCTAGCGGGTGGGGGGTCCGATCGGACCCCCTCCCGCTAGATATGGCGGTCCCTTTCGGTGCCGGAGCGATCGGCGATGAGGGGATGGCCGTTGGTTTCCGCCCATCCCCTCTCGATCGCTCCTGGCCAGTGACGAACTTCCTCCCCTGTGAAAATGTAAACACAGGAGGAGGAAGTGATGTCACACTCCTCGTGGCGGTCTTTTTGAACCGGACAGCGAGGAGTGAAGACGTCCAAGTAAGTGCACCAACAGTCCACTGACACATAGGTACACACAGGCACACATTTCACCCCAGTCACCCCCCGATCACCCCCCCGATCGGCCCCCCGCCCCCCCCCCCCCCCAGTCACAGTGTCACTAATGCAGTGTTCATTTATTTATTGATCACTACATTTAGTGTCAGTTGTGACTGTAAAAAGTGTCAGGGCAGCTAGTGTTAGGCCCCTTTAGGTCCAGGGTAGCCCCCTACACCCCCTAATAAAGGTTTAACCCCTTGATTGCCCTCCCAGTTAACCCTTTCACCCTCTTTTACCAGTGTCACTAAGCAATCGTTTTTCTGATCGCTGCAATAGTGTCACTGGTCCCGCTAGGAAGCTAGTTTTTTTTTAGGTTCAACGCCAGGTTTTTATACCGTTAGGTACCCCGATATATAACCTAATAAAGGTTTTAACCCTTTGATTGCCCCTAGAGTTAACCCTTTCACCAGCGATCGCTGCATAAGTGTCACTGGTGACGCTGGTTAGCCAGTTAGTTATTTAGTTATTTAGGTTCCCCGTCAGGTTTTTATAAAGCTTCAGGTACCCCCATATAAATACCCAATAAAGGTTTTAACCCCTGATTGCCCTTAGTTAACCCTTTCACCAGTGATCACCGTATAAGTGTTACGGGTGACGCTGGTTAGGTAGTTCGCTTTTTATAGCATCAGGGCACCCGCCATTTATTACCTAATAAAGGTTTAACCCCCTGATCACCCGGCGGGTGATATAAATTTGGTTTTAGGGTCAGAAAGGGTCTGCGTCGCCCCAGGCAGTGCTAGGTTAGTGCCAGCACCGCTAACACCCACGCGCAAAGCATACACCTCCCTTAGTGGTATAGTATCCGAACAGATCAATATCTGATCTGATCAGATCTATACTAGCGTGCCCAGCAATTTAGGGTTCTAAAAAAACGCATTGTTAGCGGGATCAGCCCAGATACCTGCTAGCACCTGCGTTTTGCCCCTCTGCCCAGCCCAGCCCAGCCCACCCAAGTGCAGTATCGATCGATCACTGTCACTTACAAAACACAACACACATAACTGCAGCGTTCGCAGAGTCAGGCCTGATCCCTGCGATCGCTAACAGTTTTTTTTTGTAGCGTTTTATACAGTCGCTGACAGGCTAGGTGCTTTTTTACCTGTGAGTCTCACTACTGTACCCCTAAATTTAGAGCCCAAAATGGCAAAGCGAAGGTACACTAGTGAAGAGGCCTACACGTTTCTGAGCATGACAGATAGTGAAGAGGAAGACACTGATCTGTCAGATTCAGGCTCAGAATACGAACCTGTAGAGGACAGCGCCTCCATGTCAGATAGCTCTGACGACGAAGAAGAGGTCCCTGCTATTGTCAGGCGTACCTGACCCCGATTTTCTGATGTTGTTGAGGTGTAGGAACCGCAAGTCCCTTGTATGGAGTATAGAGCCAGTACTAGCGCCGCTCATCCTTTTGGTGAACTGGCAAGCACCAGCGGCCTAGTACACCCTGGACGTACATCCAGCACTGCAGTATCACGTGGTGACGTGGCGAGTCCCATAAGTGCAGTTCAAGCTGGCGAGGTGGCAAGCACAAGTAGTGTCCCGCTGCCACCAAGAAGAAGACAAAGACAGGCCCGTTGTACCCATAGTGCCCTTCCTGCAGAATTCGCCTATCCCAATTGGGTGCCCACCACTTCTGCAGAACCCGTACTTCCCCCATTCACTGCCCAACCCGGTATTCAGGTGGATACAGATGATTTTACGCCACTCGATTTTTATTCTCTGTATCTCACGGAAGATCTCTATAGATCTATTGTGGACCAAACCAATTTATATGCTGGTCAACGCATCGCCGCTAATCCCCAGTTGCCGTCTCTTGCCAGAGATTGGAAACCAGTTACGGTTTCCGAATTTAAGACGTTTTTGGGCCTTTCCCTCAACATGGGCACACATAAATTTATGCGGATGCGGGCTTATTGGTCCACGCATCCGGCTGACCACATGCCCGTGTTCTCTAACTCCATGTCCAGGAAACGATACGAGCAGATCTTGCGGTTCTTGCACTTCAGTGACAATGAACTTTGTCGTCCACGTGGAGACCCTGAATACGATCGGCTCTACAAAATTCGGCCCCTCATAAACCACTTCAACCAACGTTTTGCAGACTTGTTTACTCCCCAAAAAGTTGTCTGCGTTGATGAGTCCCTGGTTAAGTTTACTGGTCGCTTGTCATTCAAACAGTACATTCCCAACAAGCGTACCAGATACGGGGTCAAGCTCTATAAGTGCTGTGACAGGGCCACAGGCTATGCATGGAGCTTTATGGTTTATGAGGGTAAAGATAGTTACGTAGAGCCGGAGAACTGCCCTGATTACATAGGAAGCGCTGGCAAGATAGTGTGGAAATTGGTGTCACCCTTATTCGGAAAGGGGTACCACTTGTACGTGGACAACTATTACACCAGCGTGCCACTGTTTAGTCATTTATTTGATAATCAGATTGGAGCATGTGGCACCGTGCGACCTAATCGCCGGGGCTTTCCCCAGCGGCTTGTAGATTCCCGTCTTAGGCTGGGGGAGAGAGCCTGCTATCGGTGTAATAATTTGCTCGCTATGAAGTGGAGGCATAATAAGAATGTTTTCGTTCTTACCTCCCTTCATGCAGACACGACGGTCCAAATTTCTACGGCGACTGGTATTGTGGAGAAACCCCTCTGTGTCCACGAATATAACAAAAATATGGGAGGGGTGGACCTCAATGACCAGATGTTGGCGCCGTATCTAACTTCCCGTAAGACCAGACGCTGGTACAAAAAAGTGTCTGCTTACTTATTTCAATTGGCTTTGCTGAATGCTTTTGTGCTATACAAAACTTCAGGCGGAACATTAACCTTTCTTTTCTTCCAAAGAGAGGTTGTCACAGAGCTTCTGTTTCCAGACGGTTCTGTACCTCACCATTCCCAACCAAATGCAGTAAGCTGGCTGCATGAGAGGCATTATTCTTATGTCCTCCCGAGTACCCCTACCCAACGAGCCCCCCAAAAAAGATGTCGTGTCTGTAGCAAGCACGGATATAGGCGTGACACCCGTTCTTATTGTCCACGCTGTCCTGGCAATCCTGGTCTTTGTCAGGGTGAGTGTTTTGAACGCTACCATGAACTAGTGAAGTATTAGCGTAGGGTACAGCATTTCACAGGCTAGGCACACTTACACAGGGTCTCCCAAGATGCCATCGCATTTTGAGAGACCCGAACCGTTACAGTTACAGTTTACAGTTCAAAAAAAAGTGTATAAAAAATAAAAATAAAAAAATAAAAAGTAAAATAAAAAAAACAAAAAAAATATAAAATATAAAAACCAAAAATAGTTGTCGTTTTATTGTTCTCTCTCTCTCTCTCTCTCTCTCTCTCTCTCTCTCTCTCTCTCTCTCTTCTCTCAAATTTTTTATACTTTACTGTTTACTGTGTTATTGTTAACCATTTTTCATGTTTTCAGGTACGCCATTCAGCTGCAGCGTGGATTTATTTATCTTGACAGCAACAGCGTTTGCTCCCACGATACATAAAGCCGCGACTCCAGTGCTGTAGGAGGTGATTTCACCACCACAGTTAAAAAAGAGCATATATGCCGAAGCATGGGGGCATAAGGGGTGGAGGAGCGATTTTGCTCCTAATGCCACGTACATACGGTCAAAATTCCGACGGAGGGCTTGCCCGTGGAAAAGTTTGAACGTATGTACGCAGCATAACTTTTTTGCGGGAGGATGCCCCCATGCTTCGGCATATATATATTTTAGGCACAGGTTGTGTTAAAAAATGTTTTATTTTTTACTGTTTTTTTTGGCAATTGCTTTGCAGGTATGGTATGGTAAGGTTTTACTGGGATGTTACTTTGTTTTAACGTTAACCATAATTTGCTTAGCAGGTACGCCATTCAGCTGCAGCGCGGATTTATTTATCTTGACAGCAACAGCGTTTGCTCCCACGATACATAAAGCCGTGACTCCAGTGCTGTAGGCGGTGATTTCACCACCACAGTTAAAAAAGAGCATATATGCCGAAGCATGGGGGCATAAGGGGTGGAGGAGTGATTTTGCTCCTAATGCCGCGTACATACGGTCAAAATTCCGACGGAGGGCTTGCCCGTGGAAAAGTTTGAACGTATGTACGCAGCATAACTTTTTTGCGGGAGGATGCCCCCATGCTTCGGCATATATATATTTTAGGCACAGGTTGTGTTAAAAAATGTTTTATTTTTTACAGTTTTTTTTGGCAATTGCTTTGCAGGTATGGTATGGTAAGGTTTTACTGGGATGTTACTTTGTTTTAACGTTAACCATAATTTGCTTAGCAGGTACGCCATTCAGCTGCAGCGCGGATTTATTTATCTTGACAGCAACAGCGTTTGCTCCCACGATACATAAAGCCGTGACTCCAGTGCTGTAGGCGGTGATTTCACCACCACAGTTAAAAAAGAGCATATATGCCGAAGCATGGGGGCATAAGGGGTGGAGGAGCGATTTTGCTCCTAATGCCGCGTACATACGGTCAAAATTCCGACAGGGGGCTTGCCCATGGAAAAGTTTGAACGTATGTACGCGGCATAACTTTTTTGCGGGAGGATGCCCCCATGCTTCGGCATATATAAATGGTGCATGTATGTCCATCATTAGAAGTGGGTGGATGAAGGGAGGTATCTAATGGTGGGCATACCCACCGATCAATCTCTTTTTTTTCGTTCAGACAACATGACTCTCAGTAAATAGCTTGGGGTGTCTACTTTCCAAAATGGGGTAATTTGGGGGGGTTTTGTGCTATTTTGGCATTTTATGGCCTTTGCACCCTTAGAAATCCTGAAGGTGGTGATTGGTTTTCGGGGTGCCGTACGCGACTAGACTCCCAAAAAGTCCCACACATGTGGTATCCCCATACTCGGGAGAAGTAGCTGAATATATTTTGGGGTGTAATTCCACATATAACCATGGCATGTGTGAGCAATATATCATTTAGTGACAACTTTTTGTACATTTTTTTTTTTTTTGTCATTATTCAATCCCTTAGGACAAAAAAAAAAAATATTCAATGGGCTCAACATACCCATCAGCAGTTTCCTTGGGGTGTCTACTTTCCAAAATGGGGTCATTTGGGGGGGTTTTGTGCCATCTTGGCATTTTATGGCCGTCAAAACTGTGATAGGTAGTGAGGAGTAAAATAAAAAAATTATGCCCTTAGAAATCCTGAAGGCGGTGCTTGGATTTCGGGGTCCCGTACGCGGCTAGGCTCCCAAAAAGTCCCACACATGTGGTATCCCTGTACTCAGGAGAAGCAGCAGAATGTATTTTGGGGTGTCATTTCACATATGCCCATAGCATGTGTGAGCAATATATCATTTAGTGACAACTTTGTGCAAAAAAAAAAAAGTTTGTAATATTCCCGCAACTTGTGGAAAAATATAAAATATTCCATGGACTCAACATGCCTCTCAGTAAATAGCTTGGGGTGTCTACTTTCCAAAATGGGGTCATTTTGGGGGGTTTTGTGCTATTTTGGCTTTTTATGGCCTTCGAAACTGTGATAGGTAGTGAGGGGTGAAATCAAAAATTTGCACCCTTAGAAATCCTGAAGGTGGTGATTGGTTTTCGGGATGCCGTGCGCGACTAGACTCCCAAAAAGTCCCACACATGTGGTATCCCCGTACTCGGGAGAAGTAGCGGAATATATTTTGGGGTGCAATTCCACATATAACCATGGCATGTGTGAGCAATATATCATTTAGTGACAACTTTTTGTACATTTTTTTTTTGTCATTATTCAATCCCTTAGGACAAAAAAAATAAATATTCAATGGGCTCAACATTCCCATCAGCAGTTTCCTTGGGGTGTCTACTTTCCAAAATGGGGTCATTTGGGGGGGTTTTGTGCCATCTTGGCATTTTATGGCCGTCAAAACTGTGATAGGTAGTGATAGGTAGTGAGGAGTAAAATAAAAAAATTATGCCCTTAGAAATCCTGAAGGCGGTGCTTGGATTTCGGGGTCCCGTAGGCGGCTAGGCTCCCAAAAAGTCCCACACATGTGGTATCCCTGTACTCAGGAGAAGCAGCAGAATGTATTTTGGGGTGTCATTTCACATATGCCCATAGCATGTGTGAGCAATATATCATTTAGTGACAACTTTGTGCAAAAAAAAAAAGTTTGTAATATTCCCGCAACTTGTGGCAAAATATAAAATATTCCATGGACTCAACATGCCTCTCAGTAAATAGCTTGGGGTGTCTACTTTCCAAAATGGGGTCATTTTGGGGGGTTTTGTGCTATTTTGGCTTTTTATGGCCTTCGAAACTGTGATAGGTAGTGAGGGGTGAAATCAAAAATTTGCACCCTTAGAAATCCTGAAGGTGGTGATTGGTTTTCGGGATGCCGTGCGCGACTAGACTCCCAAAAAGTCCCACACATGTGGTATCCCCGTACTCGGGAGAAGTAGCGGAATATATTTTGGGGTGCAATTCCACATATAACCATGGCATGTGTGAGCAATATATCATTTAGTGACAACTTTTTGTACATTTTTTTTTTTTTTTTTTTTAAGTCATTATTCAATCCCTTAGGACAAAAAAAATAAATATTCAATGGGCTCAACATACCCATCAGCAGTTTCCTTGGGGTGTCTACTTTCCAAAATGGGGTCATTTGGGGGGGGTTTGTACTGCCCTGCCATTTTAGCACCTCAAGAAATGAGATAGGCAGTCATAAATTAAAAGCTGTGTAAATTCCAGAAAATGTACTCTAGTTTGTAGACGCTATAACTTTTGCGCAAACCAAAAAATATACGCTTATTGACATTTTTTTTACTAAAGACATGTGGCTGAATAAATTTTGCCCTCAATGTATGACTAAAATTTAGTTTATTCGATTTTTCTTATAACAAAAAGAAGAAAATATCATTTTTTTTCAAAATTTTCGCTCTTTTTCCATTTATATCGCAAAAAATAAAAATCGCAGAGGCAATCAAATACCATCAAAAGAAAGCTCTATTTGTGGGAAGAAAAGGACGCAAATTTCGTTTGGGTGCAATATTGCATGACCGCGCAATTACCAGTTAAAGCAGCGCAGTGCGAAATTGGAAAAAGACCTCTGGTCCTTAAGGTATTTATTGGTCCGAGGCTGAAGTGGTTAAGATATTAAGATACCCCACGTTATACTAACAGCCTTAATATACAATTATAGGGCATCAGGCCTCAATGACGTTCATAAGATGGGCTCTTGATAAGCCGGATCTTTGTGTTTCACATAAAGATTTCATAAGGAATTCTTTAGAGTTTTGTTTGACCAAGAAATATTTTTGGTACAATAGACAATTCTTCCTTCAGACCCTTGGAGTTGCCATGGGAGCTCGTTTTGCCCCAAGTGTCGCAAATGTATGGCAGTATGGGAGGACAAAACCATCTTTTGTGGCCGACCAGCATAGTTAATGCAGTTCTATAGATAGATAGACGATCTCATCATGGTCTGGGAGGGGGACCTTGTCAGTATACAGTTGTGTATGTCCAAATTGAATGGTAACAGTACACATCAGGCTTGGAATGCTGATGCTGCACACATGAGATTCCTTGACTTAGAGATTTTCAGAGAGGGGCTTAATTTCAAAACCAAAATTTCTTTAAACTGACACAGAAAACGGCTACATCCCGTTAGATATTTGCCACCACAGACCCTTGCTCTGTAACAAACCAAGGGGACAGTTCATTAGTTTAAGGCGCAACTGTACCCAGGAATCTGATTTCTTTACACAGTCCAATGTGTTAAGGGAACATTTTTTCCAGAAGGGTTATCCGAGCGAACAAACGGAGAGTGAGATTCGGAAGATAGGGAATTTAGATAGAATCTGCTACCAACTGAGATCTATTAAGAATAAAAAAGATAATAAATATGAATATAAAATCATATTGGATTATAACATTCAAAATAAGTTTGAAAAAAATCATCAAACACTGGGAGTTTCTGAGAAAGGACAAAGTCTTGGGTATGGTTTTACCCCCATGTCCGCGATTTATTTTAAAGATGCGCCCCCACCATTAGATGTTCTAGCCCCTGGGGTCATCGACAACTAATCCCCCCCGTAGCTAGGGATAACAGACTTTTTTTTTATTTTTTGTCAGGGTTTTATTCCTGTGGAAAATGTCCCTCATGCCGGCAATGCAAACACAATTTTAAAAGCCGTAAAGAATAGACCTCTTCTGTAACTAATAAAAAAAAAATACCCTATTAAAAACCTGATTACCTGTAACGCACTAGGGGTAGTATACATGCTTGAGTGTGAATACAGACTCCAATATGTGGGCAGGACCTCCAGGCCTTTGGGTGTCCACATTGCCGAGCATGTAAAGGATATCAAAAAAGGTTCACAAACACATAGCGTGTCAAAACACTTCAGGCTTGTACATAATAGGGAGCCTAGGTTTTAACCACTTTCTCAATCCCTCAAAACTTTAAACCCTGGAGGGGAGGTAATTTTATAAGACAACTTAGTCGGGGAGAATCCTTCTGGATATATGAGATTAAAGTTCCAGCTCCAGAAGGGTCAAACGTTGAATTTTATTTAAACTGCTTTATATCGGATAAATAGGGGTTTTATTTGTGCTTTAAAATTTTACATTTGTGTGTTACTCTTTTTATTTTTAATTGTTAGACAATGGCCGCGGGCATTCAGCGTCCTTTAATAGTTATCAGTTAATGCTTATTCGTTTTAGAACCTTCTCACTAATGTTTTTGAGATGCTGGATGTCCTTTTTCCCTTGCCTCTGAACTTATTGGGTGCGTGTCCCCATAGTTATTAGTGATCACGGTTTTCAGCAGAAAATTTCTGTTGTTGGTGGTCTCCAAGGTGATGTGCCACCTATTTAATCTCATGGGTGACGTGGTAGCCCCGCCCTTGCTGACGAAGTCTTGTAGGATGTGATGTGCACGAGGGAGGAGCTACCTAGCGGACGTCACCCGCTGCTACGTACTGCTGCTAACGCCGGACGTCTAAGTTAGATGTCATCTTTTATTTGTGTTGTTGTCTGGAGCTAACAATATGGCTTTTATGAATATTGATTTAAGGGCGAGCACTTAGATCATGTTCCCTCTTTTTATACCACCTTGGGCTGTCCTGTTCCAATCGGAGTGCTGGTTACCATCATCCCATTGAGGATACATGCTCATTTGACCTTCTGTTAGTTCAGAGGTTCATCAGATCTGGTAAGGGCCTAATTCTTATCAGCTGGTGGAGGTGGAGTTACACAGGAATCTGGAGCATTCTTCACAAGGTTTCTTCATCAACATACTTGGGACTTGTGGTTCCTCTGTATATCATATTGAGTCCACTGACTTATTATCTCATTTTTGCACTGCACTTAGTTTATTTTGGATAAGGGTGCATTGATGTGCACTAATGCACTGTGGCTGTACTAATTGGCTGGCACTGATGAGGACCCACTGATAGGGTGGCACTGATGAGCACTCACTAATGGGCACTGTAGTGGCACTAATGAGCACTGTAGTGGTACTGATGGCACAGATGAGCACTTTAGTGGCACTGATGGGCATGGGTGGCACAGTAGAGCACTGATGTAGCTCTGTATGGCACTGCTGGGCACTTGCTTGGCACAGTAAAATTGTAAAAACTCACAGTTGGGCACACAATCTCTGTCCTCTTCCCACACGCTGTATCTGTTTGAGGAGAGGGTTGAACCTCTGGATGACCTTGCATTGTTTACATTGTGATCCCTCCCCTCATTGGAGGGAGCATTCACATGGTAAAGGGCCACTGTCATTGGTCCTTTATCGCGATCTGTGATGCGCTGGGTTGACAGCCCCGGAGTGCGATTTTGAGAGGACGTCATAGTACATGCTGTATCCATCATTCGGCTATGACCTGGCTGTGTAGTGGTTAAAGCACAGTCTTGGCCTGAATGCCAAATGCAGGTTATTGCCATAAAAATATAGCATGCATGATTTTTTCCTAATGTGATATTTTTTGTGCCAACATGTCCTCTTTTTCAAATAATGATTTTCTCTTTCTTATGCATTTTGATGCATGACCTGTTCAGTGTAAATAAGGCCATTTATTAATTGTGAATTTTGTCTCTAGCATCTCCCAAGAACATGCGGCAATCATGCGGCTTCCCCAATAGTTGATGATGTATTAACAATGGCTGATTTTAAAGTGTATTGTACTCCAAAAAAAAAAAGTAATATATTGCAAATTACCCATACTTGGATATCATGGCTGCATTAGTTTAATAGTCTTCATTAGTTTAATATGATTCATGTTGGTTTTCATCTGGCAAAGCTGCCAGTAACACATTTCCTGCCCCAGCGTGGCAACACTCACTAACCATACTGTATTTATCGAGAAGCAGTGTTGTCACCTTAGGACAGGACTATATCGCTTTAAAGGGTAGCGTCACTTTTATCCTTTTATATTTGCACCTCCAAACTAGATATGTGGATAAATTGCTGTGCCTCCCCATTTGCTTGAATGAATCACGTTTGGAGGCAGTATTGCCGGTAGAACACAACGGGGCCTGTACATGTGCTTTCTGGAGCAGGGGGACCTTGCGGGCACTGCAGGATTTCAGTCCTTCAAGGCGTAGTGCGTTACCAATTGCTTTCTTGGTGACTATGGTCCCAGCTTCCTTGAGATCATTGACAAGATTCTCCCGTGTAGTTCTGGGCTGATTCCTCACCGTTCTCATGATGATTGAAACTCCACGAGGTGAGATCTTTCATGGAGCCCCAGACTGAGGGAGGTTGACAGTTATTTTGTGTTGCTTCCATTTGCCAATAATCGCACCAACTGTAGTCACCCTCTCACCAAGCTGCTTGGCAATCGTCTTGTAGCCCATTCCAGCCTCGTGTATGTCTACAATCTTGTCCCTGACATCCTTGGACAGCTCTTTGGTCTTGGCCATGGTGGAGAGATTGGAATCTGATTGCTTCTGTGGACAGGTGTCTTTTATACAGCTAACAAGCTGAGATTAGGAGCACTCCCTTTAAGAATTTAAGTGCTCCTAATCTCAGCTTGTTGCCTAGATAGAAGACACTAGACATGTGCAGAGTAAAATATTTTGTTCCGTTTTCGTACGAAAAATTCATTTATTTAGTTACTCCCGAAATTCGTTTTTATTTAGTTTTTCGTTCAAAAATTGCATTCGTCCGAAAATCCACATGAATTACGGTCGAATCTGTCTTTGAAGGCTTATGGTGTCTGTCGAATGTATAAAGATTCGACGGAGCTAGTATATAGCATACTTCATGTGAACTTTAGAACCCTATTAAAGTCTATGGGCTTCCAGTGTTCAAAATCTAAAGTGCTAATTTTAAAGGCTAATATGCAAGTTACTGTCCTAAAAAGTGTTTGGGGACCTGGGTCCTGCTCCAGGGGACATATATCAATGCAAAAAAAAGTTTTAAAAAGGGCAGTTTTTTCGGTAGCAGTGATTTTAATAATGATTAAAGTGAAACAATAAAAGTGTAATATTCCTTTAAATTTCGTACCTGGGGGGTGTTTATAGTATGCCTGTGAAGGGGCGCATGTTTCTGGTGCTTAGAACTGTCCCTGCACAAAGTGTCATTTATGCAGGAAAAAAAGTCCTTTAAAATCACTCGCAGCTATTATGAATTGTCGGCTCCGTAATACAGAGAACACTCATTGAAAGTCATTGATTAAATAAAAAAGCGTGGGGGTCCCCCAAATTCAATTACCAGGCCCTTCAGGTCTGGTATGGATATTAAGAGGAACCCCGCGTCAAATTAAAAAAAAAATTGACGTGGGGGTCCCCCTAAAAATCCATACCAGACCCTTTATCCGAGCACGCAACCTGGCAGGCCGCAGGAAAAACGGGGGGACGAGAGAGCGGCCCCCCTCCCGAACCGTACCAGGCCACATGCCCTCAACACTGGGAGGATGCTTTGGGGGTCTGTGACCCCTCAAAGCACCTTGTCCCCATGATGATGTGGAGAAGGGCCCCATCCCCACAACCCTGGCCGGTGGTTGTGGGGGTCTGCGGGCGGGGGGGCTTATCAGAATCTGGAAGCCCCCTTTAACAAGGGGACCCCCAGATCCCAGCCCCCCCCCCCGTTTGAAATGGTAAGGGGGTACAAAAGTACCACTATCATTTCACAAAGAAAGTGTAAAAAATAGTTAAAGAAGACAAACACACTTTTGAAAAATTCCTTTATTAAAAATAAAAAAAAAGATTCCAGCGGTGGTAATCCACTCTTGCTATCCAGCAATGGATGGATGATCATCTCTCCGGGGTCCAGCGATGGCTGATCTGATCCAGCGCAGCGAATCCCATCCATCTTCTGTCTCCACGGAGGAGACACTGCGGGGATCCCGGCGGCCTGACATTTGTTATATGCGGAGGGCGGGGCCACCCGTCACCTGACCCCGCCCCCCTCTGACGCAAGGGGAAACCTGGGCTTCCCCAGTGACGTATGGGGTGACCCCGCCCCCCTCTGATGTAACGGAAACCTGCCTGTGTTACATCAGAGGGGCAGGGTCACCCATACGTCACGGGGAAGCCCGGGTTTCCCCTTGCGTCAGAGGGGGCGGGGGTAGGTCAAGCGTCAGGCCGCCGGGATCCCCGCAGTGTCTCCTCCGTGGAGACAGAAGATGGATGGATTCGATCCATACCAGACCTGAAGGGCCTGGTAATTGACTTTGGGGGACCCCCATGCTTTTTTTTATTTTATTTATCAATGACTTTCAATGAGTGTTCTCTGTATTACGGAGCAGACAATTCATAATAGCTGCGAGTGATTTTAACCACTTCAGCCCCGGACCAATAAACACCTTAAGGACCAGAGGTCTTTTTCCAATTTCGCACTGCGCTGCTTTAACTGGTAATTGCGCGGTCATGCAATATTGCACCCAAACGAAATTTGCGTCCTTTTCTTCCCACAAATAGAGCTTTCTTTTGATGGTATTTGATTGCCTCTGCGATTTTTTTTTTTTGCGATATAAATGGAAAAAGAGCGAAAATTTTGAAAAAAAAAGATATTTTCTTCTTTTTGTTATAAGAAAAATCGAATAAACTAAATTTTAGTCATACATTGAGGGCAAAATTTATTCAGCCACATGTCTTTAGTAAAAAAAATGTCAATAAGCGTATATTTTTTGGTTTGCGCAAAAGTTATAGCGTCTACAAACTAGAGTACATTTTCTGGAATTTACACAGCTTTTAATTTATGACTGCCGATCTCATTTCTTGAGGTGCTAAAATGGCAGGGCAGTACAAATCCCCCCCAAATGACCCCATTTTGGAAAGTAGACACCCCAAGGAAATTGCTGATGGGTATGTTGAGCCCATTGAATATTTATTTTTTTTGTCCTAAGGGATTGAATAATGACAAAAAAAAAAAAAAAAAAAATTTTTTTACAAAAAGTTGTCACTAAATGATATATTGCTCACACATGCCATAGTTATATGTGGAATTGCACCCCAAAATATATTCCGCTACTTCTCCCGAGTATGGGGATACCACATGTGTGGGACTTTTTGGGAGTCTAGTCGCGCACGGCACCCCGAAAACCAATCACCACCTTCAGGATTTCTAAGGGTGCAAATTTTTGATTTAACTCCTCACTACCTATCACAGTTTCGAAGGCCATAAAATGCCAAAATAGCACAAAACCCCCCAAAATGACCCCATTTTGGAAAGTAGACACCCCAAGCTATTTACTGAGAGGCATGTTGAGTCCATGGAATATTTTATATTTTGCCACAAGTTGCGGGAATATTACAAACTTTTTTTTTTTTGCACAAAGTTGTCACTAAATGATATATTGCTCACACATGCTATGGGCATATGTGAAATGACACCCCAAAATACATTCTGCTGCTTCTCCTGAGTACGGGGATACCACATGTGTGGGACTTTTTGGGAGTCTAGTAGCGCACGGCACCCCGAAAACCAATCACCACCTTCAGGATTTCTAAGGGTGCAAATTTTTGATTTAACTCCTCACTACCTATCACAGTTTCGAAGGCCATAAAATGCCAAAATAGCACAAAACCCCCCCAAATGACCCCATTTTGGAAAGTAGACACCCCAAGCTATTTACTGAGAGGCATGTTGAGTCCATGGAATATTTTATATTTTGCCAAAAGTTGCGGGAAGATTACAAACTTTTTTTTTTTTTGCACAAAGTTGTCACTAAATGATATATTGCTCACACATGCTATGGGCAGAAGTCAAATTACACGCCAAAATAAATTCTGCTGCTTCTCCCGAGTACGGGGATACCACATGTGGGGGACTTTTTGGGAGCCTAGCCACGTACGGGACCCCGAAAACCAAGCACTGCCTTCCGGATTTAAATATAAAATGCTACCAAAAAACCTGTTAGCGATGGCAGGGATCAGGCCTGACTCTGCGATCGCTGCAGTTATGTGTTTAGTGTTTTGTAAGTGACAGTGATCGATCGATACTGCACTTGGGTGGGCTGGGCAGAGGGTCAAAACGCAGGTGCTACCAGGTATCTGGGCTGATCCCGCTAACAATGCGTTTTTTTGGAACCCTAAACTGCTGGGGACGCTAGTATAGATCTGATCAGATCAGATATTGATCTGTTCAGATTCTATAGCACTACGGGAGGTGTATGCTTTGGGGGTTCAAATTTTTATAAGGTAGTATATGGGGGTCCCTGGCGCTATATAAAAACCTGACGGGGAACCTAAATAACTAACTGGCTAACCAGCGTCACCAGTGACACTTATACTGTGATCGCTGGTGAAAGGGGGTGAAAGGGTTAACTAGCAGCAATCAGGGGGTTAAAACCATTATTGGGTAGTATATCGGGGTACCTAGCGCTATAAAAACCTGGCGGTGAACCTAAAAAAATAACTAGCTACCTAGCGACACATGCAGCGATCAGAAAAATGATCGCTTAGTGACACTGGCAAAAGGGGGTGAAAGGGTTAACTAGCGGCATTCAGGGGGTTAAAAACATTATTGGGTAGTATATCGGGGTACCTAGTGATATAAAAACCTGGCGGTGAACCTAAAAAAATAACTAGCTACCTAGCGACACATGCAGCGATCAGAAAAATGATCGCTTAGTGACACTGGCAAAAGGGGGTGAAAGGGTTAACTCTAGGGGCAATCAGGGGGTTAAATCTTTATGGGGGGGTGATAGGGGGCTACCCTGGACCTAACACTAACTGTCCTGACAGTTTTTACTGTCACAACTGACACTGAATGCATTGATCAGTAAAGAAATGATCAATGCAATCAGTGACACTGTGACTGGGGGGGGAGGGGGATCGGGGGGGGGTTTGTGTGCCTGTGTGTACCTACATGTCAGTGTAGTGTTGGTGCACACTTACTATTAGTCTTCTCCTCGTAGTCTGGTCAAAAAGACCGCCCCGAGGAGAATGACATCACTTCCTCCTTCCTGTGTAAACAATACACAGTGGGAGAAAGCTTCTCATTGGCCAGGAGCGATCCAGAGGGGGTGGCCGAAAACCAACGGCCATCCCCTTATCACGGAGCGCTCCTGGAGCGAACCGGACCGTCGTATCCAACGGGAGGGGGTCCGATCGGACCCCCCACCCGCTGGAAGGCAATCACGTACATCTACGTGATTGTGCCTGCCTGTGCCATTGTGCTGACGTACATTGGCAATACGGCGGTCCTGAAGTGGTTAAAGGACTTTTTTTTTTTCCTGCATAAATGACACTTTGTGCAGGGACAGTTCTAAGCACCAGAAACATGCGCCCCTTCACAGGCATACTATAGACACCCCCCTACGAAATTTAAAGGAATATTACACTTTTGTTGTTTCACTTTAATCATTATTAAAATCACTGCTCCCGAAAAAACGGCCGTTTTTAAAACTTTTTTTTGCATTGATACATGTCACCTGGGGCAGGAACCGGGTCCCCAAACACTTTTTAGGACAGTAACTTGCATAATCTTTTCTCTGTCAAATCTTTTTTTCTGTCGACTATTTTCTCTATATAATCTTGGACTACTAGAGGTAAGGTTAGGCACATTCGACCACAGGTTCTATAGACACAGATTATTGTCAGAGTCACGTCGAATCTCCTATTCTATATCGAACTGTTGTAATAACGAAAACGAAAATAAAGCATTTATTTATGTCGGATCTTTCGTTTTTCGGATTCTGTGCTTTCGTTATCGTTTGTCAAAACGAAAACAAAAATACCTGAAATTCGGACGAAAATGAATGCACATGTCTAGAAGACACATGGGAGACAGAAATCTTGCTGATTGATGGGGATCAAATACTTATTTCGCTCATTAAAATGCAAACCACTTTATAACTTTTTTGAAATGCGTTTTTCTGGATTTTTTTTTGTTCTGTCTCTCACTGTTAAAATAATCCTACCATTAAAATTATAGACTGATCATTTCTTTGTCAGTGGGCAAATGTACAAAATCTGCAGAGGATCAAATACTTTTTTTCCCCCTCACTGTAAGCGTTGCGTAAAAATGCAGTATATCTGCATTTTTATACAGCACAACCCGTCACTGCATGTCGAAGTATCACACCATCCCTACACAGTGCAGGCTGTTTAAAGAGGAAGTAAACCCTTATGGGTTTACTTCCTCTTTAATTCCATGCAAAAGCAAAGCATAATGGACTACTATGCATCGCATAGTAGTCCATTATGTGTCACTTACCTGACATAGGAGCCAGCGAAGTCACCGCTGTCCCCTGTAGTCCGGCGCATCCATCTTCTCGGTGGGGTCTCCGCTGCTGTCATTCGGCGAAGCCGCGTTGACGTCGCTCCCGCGCATGCGCACGGGAGCCGACATACGCGGCATCTTTGTTGTTGACGATGTCGCGCTCAGTGCACCTGCGCGCCGCTTTCTATGGCGCATGCACCGTAGACAGTGGTGCCTGTCTTCGGGCAAATATCTCCTAAACCGTATAAGTTTAGGAGATATTTCTTGGACCTACAGGTAGGTCAAAGTGTGTTGTAAGGGTTTACAACCACTTTAAAACTGACTGGTTATTTTATGAGGTCCAGTAATTCTTGCAACATCAGATTGGACTAACTCTTAAAGTGAATTCTGCACTGTACCAAAGACCTGGTGGATTCTGCTTAAGTAGGTTCTCCTTATCATGAAAAGGTGAATCATCTCCTAATATCCTGGCAAATCCTCTGGACCACGCTGCAAATATCAGTCATGGTGCCCTGTGCTGCCAGTGTAGCTGTTCATACACCGCAATAGACAACCCTGAAGTGTCCATCATAAAGCTTGTAATGGCAAACACTCATTGGCCAGTACAACCACATGGCCGAGCTGACCAAAGAGAAATGCTTCTTTCTTCTAGGACACCTTAACACAAGAAGCCACAGAAGCTCTTCTCATTGGTCAGCACAATCACCTAACTGCTGAGCAATGAGCACTTGCCATTGTGAAAATTATGATGGATACTCTCTCCAGGGCTGTGCATTGTGGTATACAATGTATGGACCATGTCATGGGAAGCACAGGGCATAACAGCTGCGATGCTGAACAGATTTGCAAAAAAGTTCCTGCACTATTTTTGATGATTTGGTGCGACTTGCATAGACATTTGTGCATGAAGTCGCACAGATGTCAGCCAAGTCGCACCTAAAGTTGCACTGGCATGCAGCTTTGAAATCTCACGTTTTTAAGTGAAGTTGCACAATTTCAAAGCTGCATTCAGTGTGAACGGGACCTAAGATGGGAAGAGTTACTTGCCAGATCACCAAGAGAAAAAATAAAGAGAGAAAACTAATACAGCCATTACATTTAAGGAATTGATACGCTGCAATATATTCAATTTTGTGTTTTGGGTTTAACACTGCTTTAAAAATAAAGGGGAACTTCAGTGAAACCTCAAGCGTGCACATGTACCCACGGGCTCTGCCTGGCTTTCAGGCCTGCCCCTGACAGAACCCGTTGGCACATCTGCACATGCACACAAACATGGAATGTTTAAGACTTCCCTGCTAGCAGTCTTTCTAGGTGCGCAGAAAGCCATGAAAACCGGTGCATGGGCAGATGTACAACAGCACGCTCTCAGGGCACGCATAGGGGACAGCGAGAACTTTTCACCTAGGCAAGAAATTCCACTTTTGCAGCATAAATAAAAGTACTTTTCTAAAAAAAAATAATAATAATAATTAAATTGTGAATTTGTAAGAGAGGGGGCAGGGCAGCAGAAGGTCACCTTTAGGGTGAAGGTCCGCTTTAAGCTGGAACTATAACCGGAAATGTTTAAACTCTAGACGCTATTGTGATGTAACAATTGAAAACAATTCTTATTATTGTAGCAACAAGACCAAGGATCAATCCAAGTTAAAATCCAAGCTTACTTACCAACCAGCCCGCTGACAACAAAATCAACCTGTCTACCCTGTCAACCTGCAGGGAGGATGTAGCACTCTGGTGTTTAGGCAGGGTTTCTAATAAATTTAGTTTGTCGGGTATTAATCATCCTGGCTTATAGAAGATCCACATATTCCTCTCTAATTCTGGATTGCTGTACCTTTTCTCTTCTGTCACGAGGTAGTGCTTGCTGGTGGCATTAGATTGACATGGGTGTAGCAAGGTCAGACTATGGATGGATGGGGTGTCTCTATTTATTTGGGTGGATTTAAGTGATCGGGGTTCTGTGCCACCTGGACGGCTGTCTGGTTGGATGTGTGTTATGTCACCCCAGGCTGCTAGGCCAGAAGCCTGAGGCCTATCCCAGGGACACCTGGCTGCTAGGCTGCCTGAGGCCTATCCAGGAGCAAGAGAAGCAGCGTAGGGTTGGGACTGCTTGATTGGGATTGGAGTCCAACGGAGTAGTGAAGGTTCAGCCGAACTGGGAACCAGTTGTGGTCGGAGGTAGAGGGGAGCTGTCGCCACTAAGGTATCCTCCACCTTGTTACCGGAGACTACAGTGAGTAAGCTGGAGCCAGTACCAAAGCAGTCTTCTTACCAGCCGGGGACGATGAATAAGGGGGAAAGCTTCAGCGGGTGCCAAGCCAGGGACCTAGCAGGGGTGACGTTTGAGGAGAATCAAGTACCAAGGAAGGGACCCAGCAGGATAGCCGGAGTGACTCTTGAGGAGTATGAGTGGCAATTGGGTCTAGTGAGAGACTGGGAGCTCAGTGAGTAAAACTCTACAGTGAGAGACTATAGTGTAAGAGAAGAACTATTCTGTGTTGCCAATAGTTAACTACAACCGTTAGTGACTGTTACAAGATTTGTTGCCATAGGAGACAGCGGTCCTACCTATACAGAAGTGGTATCCGGCTGGAGGCCTTCCCCTGTCTAGCTGTTTACCTATAGAAGTCTTGGAGTCTGACAGTTATCATTGCATCTAC
Organism: Lithobates pipiens; assembly: GCF_037356315.1. Taxonomy (NCBI): domain Eukaryota; kingdom Metazoa; phylum Chordata; class Amphibia; order Anura; family Ranidae; genus Lithobates; species Lithobates pipiens. The sequence continues at coordinate 51,918,332 of NW_027507789.1, read as the reverse complement.
TTAAGGGTGTCTTGGCTCTAACCCTCTCTCCCACAATTTCGTTAAGAGACAATAAATCCCTTTTGCATTCAAAAAGTGTCTGGCACCCATCACTCCATCTTGCATCACACCCACCATGCCTTGAAACCCACTCTACAAAGACAGATGTCAGCTTTCCCTGATTCTGGAGGTCACCATTAGGCCTTTGGAGGTCCGGGACCTTCCTACATTATGATATGATTACCCTACCTGATGGACCCTCCTCCTCATGTGATGGCACTTCATGGGTATTGCGCAGAGAATGTGAGTGTCGTGACACCCTGATGGTGTTAGATGCTGATGCCGTTCCAGGTCCTTCTTGCTGCAAAGGCCAGTTATAGGTTGGGGTGGTTGCTATTTGTTTGTACTATTGGTTAATTAGTATGGGGATGCACTAGATACCTTCACTGCCATTGTGCTATAGTGTCCCTATACCTTTAAGGAAGTGTGGTCTCCCTTCAGGCATACCTGCCCTTAATCTATTCATTATTATATATATGTTCTCCAACTCCAAGATTTATAGAGTTAGGACTGCAGTAGTAGACTGGGGTGCCATGACTTGGCTGCTGCATATGTGTTCAGGCTAAGCCCTTTGTTTTTAGCATGAACTGTTAGTCTAAGTTCACATCTATGCGGTTGCGGTTCATGCAGTTTGCACTTTTTTTCCCTCTTTAAATACACGGTATATAGCTGGTTGTTGGGGAGTGGTGTGGGAAGCTGGTCCTCACGTCCTTAGCCACAACCAATGAGTCATCAGCTGAGCTCCCCCCATGTTGAGGGCATGTGGCCTGGTATGGTTCAGGAGTGGGGGGAAGCACTCATTCCCCTCCCTTTCCTGACCTGCCAGGCTTCTTGCTTGGATAAGGGTCTGGTATGAAATGAATTTTGGGGTAGTCCCCATGCCATTTTATTTTCTAATTTTGGCATGGGGTTAGGGGTTTTTTTTCACTTTCAATTCGTTTTTATTTAACTTATTCAAACATTTATTACAAAGTACAAGTAATAATACAATGACGTAGAGGAATGTGACCAATACACAGTTAGATATCAGAGAAATAGCCACCAATGTCATTGAGACAGGTTTAAACATATCAAGAGTCCACAAATATGCAAGACTGCAAGTGTGTTCTAAAGCTGTCCAAAAGAAGTAAGGTAGCTGGAAGAATACTGGGCAGGATTCGCTGTAAGACTGGCCATACACCTATAGATTATCTGCAGATTTTCTATGATCAGATGGAAAAAGTGGAACAGATTCCTCTATCTACGCTGAACTGTGTGGATGGAAGAATCTCCCACTGGCCCAAGCTTCCATATCTTGCTAGTCAGCCCTGCTGGCTCTCACAACATTCTAATTGTGTGCAGGCATTGTTTAGGTTGAGAGCCAGCGGGGCCGACTAGCAAGATACTGAAGCTTGGCCCAATGGGAGATTCCTCCATCCACACAGTTTAGCATACATGGAGAAATCTGTTGCACTTTTTCCATCTAAGCATAGAAAATCTGCAAATAATCTATAGGTGTATGGCCAGTTGGTCTGTAGGGTTAGTCTGCTTCAGAGAGAAGAACCAAAGTAAAAGTAAAAGAGTTCCTACATCAGGGAGGTGGGAAGCGGTGTTGACAGGATAGAAAAGGGAGGGTGAAAGAAGGAAGACACCGGAGGATGCCGAAGACAGGACCTGAAACTCATCACCTACAAGGATGCTTGCTTTGAGCATCGAGGGGTGGACATATTGTACCCAAGGGCTCCATATCATAAGCAATTTCCTACGTGTGTCTAAAAGAATGCTAGTGAGTCTTTTGTTGATAAGGTAACCATCAATATGGCAACAAACTTCTTCAAAGAGGGTAAACTGTTTCTTCCAACCTTTTGCTATGGTCTGCTTTGCTGCTAGCAGGATATAAATTGCTACTTTAAATTGAGGTTTAGTAAGCCCTGCAGGTTTAAGATGAAGCAGAGCATACCAGGGATCTCTAAAGATAGAGCAATGTAACAGATTCTAGAAAAGTTTGAATTGCGCCAAAACCTTGAGAGCATTGGACAGGTCCACTGTGTGTAGACATCACAGCCACAAAAGCATTTTGTAGAGAAGGAGGAGTGAACATGCGCTAATCTGTATGGGACCATGTATCTTCTTGTAACAGTCCAGAATGGGGATTCAGTTATGGTTGTTAATAGAATAGGAGGCCATTGTCGACTGGATTTGTATCCAGTCTTCCCTTGTTTTGGTGCGCAAACATGCTGCAGGTCTCAGATCCAAAAATAGAGCAAATATTTATCCAACACTGTTTCTTGGATATGTGCCGTGGACATCCCATGTGAGCAGCGGCAAATCTACCTCATTAGACAGAAAGTCAGTAAGTGGCAGGCTGCCCAAACTAAAAAGTATTTTCCAATTGGATAAAAAATGTGTAAGAGAGAGGGGGAGGAAGCAGAGTGGATGAAGGTCCACTTTAAATAATAGGTTGGCTTTTACTAGACACGGTTTATTTTTTATTTTGTTTTCTTACAGACTCAAACTTAATAGGACCTGTTGTTAGTTCAGATCACCATTGCTGTGCATGAATGACTCTGGCTGGTGTTAAAGTTCCTCCTAGCCATCAGCAGAGGGCGCCCTTTGCCGATTCTGTGTTGGGTTGAATGTGCACTCTGTTTCCTGTCCTAGTTTCGATATGATGCTAACAAAGCTGCATGGCTTGCTTTTGGAAACTGAGCAATAAATAATATTCTAGTGTCTAAGGGCCCGCATACAACATATACAAAAATCTGATGGAAAAATTTGTACGACGAGCTGTCTGCCAATTTTCAGATCGTTAGTACGGTGCTTTTGACAGACGATTTCGCTTTTTTGTCAGACAAAAGCTGGATGTGCACACTATAAAATTTTTGTCGGATGTGAACTTAATGTCCGATTTTAATACGGTTTTCGTACAAAAAAATCGTAAGAGCAAGACTACGCATGCTCAAAAATGAAAGAATACATATAAAACTATTCAACACATGACATCACTTCGGAAGTTGAATTCTGTCTTATGAGAATTTTCGTATTGTGAGTAACCTCTTCACTTTTCGACATGAGACTAGCATGCAACAAAAAAAACGGATGTTCGGTCGTCCGAAAAAAAAAGTGTGTGTACAAGGCTTTACACACTATACAACTTTTGTTGTCTGATTTCCTTTAGATTTATCAAAACCATATAGTGCAAGGGCCTGTCTGATTGCATACAAATTTTAACTTTTAAGGTTTAACCTCATAATATATGGTTTTGGTAAATCTGAAGGAAAAAAAATCTACAGAAAATTGTAGTGTGTATCCAGTTTAATGCCACGTACACACGAGCGGATTTTCCATCAGAAAAAGCCTGGATGGTTTTTCCGACGGAATTCCGCTCAGGCTGGGCTTGCATACACATGGTCACACAAAAGTTTGCTGAACTTTCGACCGTCAAGAACGCGGTGACGTATAACACTACGACGAGCCGAGAAAATTAAGTTCAATGCTTCCGAGCATGCGTAGGAATTTTGCGCGTCAGAATTGCTACAGACGACCGGAACTTTTTCCAACTAAAAAATTGAGAACATGCTCTCAATGTTTTGCTGGAGGAAATTTGGCCAGCAAAAGTCCGTTGGAGCATACACACGGTTGCATTTTCCGACCAAAAGCTCCCATCGGTCTTTTGCTGGCGGAATTTCTGATTGTGTGTACGGGGCATAAGAGTAAATAAAGCATTTATAGCTAAACATGCTCCTATCCTTTATCATTGGAAGAGTAGATCTAAATTCTAGCTGGAAGACATGTATTTTACTAAAACACTTATTGTATTGTAAGGATTGAGGTATGATGAAACAAAATGGTTGACCTTATGTCTTACTAATTACTTGTATTTCTCTCTGTAAAATAAGGATTCGTCATCTATTGTCACGTACTCATCAAGAAGAGGCCGCATCAGCCCTAAAAAGCAGTCTACGCCCAGAAGATTGTCTTATCAGCTGATAACACCCGGAGAATTGTCTTTACTTTGAAAATGTTGTTTTTTTTTACATTTGCTGATGTTTGCTCTTTTCTGTCTATAAAAGATGTAATAAAGAAGCCTCAGAGCCACAGTCAGTCAGAGACAGTCAGAGTTAACGACGGACTTCTGAGCAGAAATACTGAATATCTCCGTGTCTCTTTGCTCGGATAAGAACTCTAACTAACAATTGGGAAACGGTAACATAACCTGACAAATAGGTGACTTGTTGAGGTCACACCTAACATTTCTGGCGCCGCGAACACGGACTCGCTGAAGAAACTACAAGAGGCGAACGAACATAAGGACGGAACGAAATGGTCGGGCACATCAAAGAACCACAGACAAATCCTGCGCAGGTAAGAAAAGCTTTATTTTCTTATAAACTCTGTGCTTCTTAGATTTGTGCCCACCTGATCTGTCTGAATTGTTCTTCAGGTAAAAACCAACCTCTGTAGTATGCGGGTCTTGAACTTAATATTTTGGCTTATGTTACCGTTGTTTCTTGTCTGTCTACTTGTCATCTGTCTGTTGTGACTGAGATAAGCCCTGTTTGTATGGTGTGAATTGAAACATATATCATCCCAATGGGTAACGGAATGCGCCCTTAACTCGTAAGAGTACTTTGGGGGTCCGACACTTAAGTTTGATATACGCTTTTTGATTCATGAGCCTAAAAACGGGTTGAAAGTATAAGTCCTGACTGCCTCAATAAAGCAGGAATAAGAAACGAATGCTGAGAGATTCCATGGTAATGGGACGGAAATAAGGTCTCCACAAAGTCCCGGAGACCTAGTCATATGTGTTTGGCCACCAAAAGGGAATGCTTGTATATGTTGTAGCCGTCAGTCTGGTCATAATATTTGTCAGTTGGCTAGCATATAAAGTAATTCGATCTCATCCAGGAGAGGTTTTTTAGTATTTTGGCACCCTAGGAGGAGAAGGCAACGAGACACTTAGTAAGTGATCCAAACGCCACCTAGGCAGGACTGTCAAAATGGGCCAGACACATGGTAAACCCCAGGAGGAATCTCAGAAATGTTATGCTGTTAAAGACATAATTACAATGTTGTATGGGAAGGATAAGGCACAGGGCACAAATAGGATTCTCAAGAAATTGGGGATGGATGGAGAAAATGGATTAAGTGTAGAAGGTTGGGAAGAAATAAAGAAAGACAGACAGGGAGAGATATTGCAGAACAGATGGGTATCACAAATACAATGTTTAATTAAGGTTTCCAACAGGGCTGAAGAGGAGGGATGGGAGTATTGTCAGGAAAAGGGTGGATGGGATATGAAGGTCCGACACAAAAGTCTTCCTTCTGCTCCCGGCGATAGGGTAAATACGGGAGATACTCCACCTCCTTATAACACTACCACACCAGGTAATGAAAGACCAAAACTTTATCCTTCCTTAAGAGGAAGAGGATGGGTATGCCGAGTATGCGGTATCCAGAACCCAGACTGGGCACAGGAATGTGTGCATTGCGGCGCTCAAAGACCAGAGCCCGTAGCTCCAGTCCATAGTCGGACTAGGGTAATACAAGTAAATAATCCAAATGCGGGTCAAGCAGGACAGCCACCTACAGTGACCCGACAAGTCGTTCTGAGGACATGGACACCTTGGTCGGCTGACACTCTTATGGCATTAATACAGAATGCTCCTGATCCCGTAGCAAAACCTGCCGCATTCTGTAGATTCGTGACACAATTACTAGACACACATGAAGCAACTTGGCAAGATGGGGAAGATTTGTGTAGACATAAAATGACACTGACAATGTTTAATCAATTCATGACTAATACTTACCCCACTTAGACCGAATGGGGATCCTACCACAGATCCACCAGGTATACACCCCCGTCATATAGACTCTAGACCCCTGTTTATTGCTCAGTTACGAGAATTTTGCCAAGGGAAACAGCAGGAAAGGGGTTCGACAGCGCCCATAAAACAGGCCCCAGGTCAGACTGTTACAGAATTTTACCTCAACATGGAAAGCATGATGGCTGACGAAGGTCTAGATTTAGCCTTACCCGTCACCATTAGGGCTTTCAATCGACAGTTTATGGAAGGACTAGTACCCCAAATAGGTGACAAACTGAAGGCATGTACTCCCGAATGGAGAGCCATACGGGACAGAGGAACATTGTTGCAGAAAGCACAAGGCATAGAGGCTGATTTAGCAGAAACTAAACACAGAAGGACACCGGGAGTTAACACTGTTGCCCGGGTCAATGAAGGAGGGAATTCCTCCCGTAAACCTCTTACCTGTTATTACTGCAACAAGGTGGGACATATAAAAAGAGACTGTAGGAAAAGGATAAAAGACGAACAGGAAGGAAACACGGACAGAGACACGAGGGACTACAGACAGAGGCGTACCAATGATAGGGACTATCCGACCGCATGACTTGCCCCAGTCCTAGCTGAATCAGAGAACAAAATGCTCCACATGTTGATGAAGGTGGAAGGTAAACATATTCCTTGTTTGGTTGACACAGGAGCGTCACGCAGTCTGTTGTCTGATTCAGTAGTCCCTCCACACATGACGTCCCGTGACACCATACCCATAAGTGGTTATGACGGTCTTTTGTCCGATGCCCCACTGACTAAACCTTAAAAAGTAAAAATAGGGGGAATGGCTACCGCCTGACACTTGTGTATTGTTGCAATATGTAGATGACCTATTGTTATGTTGTCCGGATAACGATACTTGTTTAAAAGCCACTCTCTCATTGTTACAATTCCTGGCTGAAAAAGGGTGCAAGGTGAATAGAACTAAGTTACAGGTATGTCAGAAAAAGGTTGTCTTTTTGGGCCACTGTATATCCCAGGGTACTCGACATCTCACTGAAGACCGAGTCCAGGCCATAAGACAAATGAATATCCCACGCAACTTTAAGCAACTTCGTATGTTTCTGGGAATGGTATCATATTGTAGACAATGGATACCACATGCCAGTTCTCTGATGCAGCCATTATATGATTGCTTGAAAATAGTACCCTATGTACTCACAGAAGCAGGTCATGAATCTTTTAGCACCTTAAAAAGGTTACTAATTTCGGCACCTGCGATCGGGATCCCTGATTATACCAAAACATTTCATTTGTACATTGCTGAAATCACGGGACACGCAACAGGGGTGTTGACACAACAACACATCAAACAAAGGCCGGTAGCATACTTCTCGGCGGCTCTCGATCCTGTCTCTAGAGGATCACCGTCCTGTGTACGAGCAGTTGCAGCAGTGTCAATTATCATTGACAAATCCTCAGAAATTGTCTTAGACAATCCTGTAGTGGTACATACCACACATGACATACACGCCATCTTATCACAGGTCCAACCAAAACACATATCAATGGCAAGGCAGCTGCGTCTACAATGCACTTTGCTCCCACCCCCCAATGTTACCTTTCAGCGATGCACTTCTTTTAACTTAGCACAGCTTTTACCATTACAGACAGATTTGACAGGGGGGAGTAATGATGATAATGGTGTAGATACAGCACAAGATACTCAGGATTCTGACACACTTTCATTTCATGACATAACATCTGATGAACACGATTGTTTCCAACTTATGGAACAAGAAACCACGGGGTTCCCACATGTCACAGACATACCCATTGCAAATGCAGAACACACACTGTACATAGATGGTAGTAGATTTGCCGATGACAAAGGTAAATATCACACAGGTTATGCTGTGGTAACGGACACACAGGTAATTGAGGCAAAGTCACTACCAGCACACATGTCGGCACAAGAAGCGGAACTAACCGCTCTAGAGAAAGCCCTAGAACACTTAGAGGGACAAGAAGGGAACATTTACACTGATTCCGCATACGCCTACGGTGTTGCACATGATTATGGCCACATATGGAAAGCTAGAGGTTACCTTACAGCAGCAGGCACACCTGTTAAACATGGTGAAGGAATCAAAAGAGTCCTGAACAATCTTCAAAAGGTTATAAGAGTAGCCATCATGAAGATAGCGGCACACACGAGCGCAAAAACAACTGAGGCAAAAGGAAACGCATTTGCAGATTTAACTGCAAAGAAGGCAGCTCTAGGGGAAGTAAGCCCTGAGACCTTAGCCACGGTACAGGTGAGTATGCCCGAAACCACATGGCAGCAGCTAATGGAACTACAGGAACAAGCAGGGGCTATTGAGAAGGACCGTTGGGTTAAGGAGGGAGCAGCACCAGGCCTTGACAATACATGGAGGGAAGGAGGCAGAATATGCCTACCTGCTTCTCTATACCCAGCAATGGCAGCGGCTGTTCACTTACCCACTCATGTCAGCTCCAATTCTATGTATAGGATTGTAAGCCAAGGATGGCTAGCCCCTGGATTCAGTAGTACTGCAAGGAACTACTGTGCTGCATGCCAAATCTGTCTGATTAATAACCCAGGACAGAGAGTGAAAACCCCACGTAAACATCAGGTCCGGGCCCAATATCCCTTTCAGAGACTGCAGATTGACTACATACAAATGCCTAAGAGCGGCCCCTTTGAATTTGTTCTCGTGTGCATCTGCCTATTTTTCAGGCTGGCCGAAAGTTATCCTGTGAAATCAGCTACGGCAAAAGCCACCGCCAAGAAACTGATTACTGAGCTGATACCTAGGTTTGGTCTCCCAGAAACAATAGAATCAGATAGGGGGACACATTTCACGGGAGAAATAATGCAAAATGTGATGGCAATGTTAGGGGTTCAACAAAGTTTTCATACTCCTTACCACCCACAGAGTTCAGGATCAGTAGAAAGAGTAAATGGTACAATCAAGCTGAAAATACAAAAAGCTATGCAAGAGTTAAATAAACCATGGCCTGAGTGCCTAGCTTTAGCTTTGTTCTCTATTAGGTACACCCCAACAGGAAAAACAGGGTTATCCCCATATGAAATACTGTTTGGAAGTGCACCTAGATTAGGTTTATATTTTCCTCAAAGTATGCAATTACAATGTGATAGTTTAACTACGTATGTAATACAGTTGCAACAGCGTCTGACTAAAATCCACAAGAGTGTGTATTCTTCTCTTCCAGACCCTAATTCTGTCACAGGTACACATGATCTACAACCAGGAGACTATGTGTATGTAAAGAAAAGACACTGGAACCAAGGTTTGAAGGTCCTTTCCAGGTGCTATTGATTACAGCAACCTCAGTGAAATTGGAAGGGAAACCTACCTGGATTGGCAAATGACAACATGTATCTTTTTATTGTTTCAGTAATTCTGGCTAATAGTTTGGTTACCTCACAGAATAAAATACACAAGGATGAAGGATTTTCTAAAAAAATGTTATTACTGAAGTTTAAATATGCTTATGCCCAGAAGTCAGGATATGAGAAATGTTGGATTTGTAGCAAATTACACCCCAGCATAGCAAGTATACCACTGATGGCAGTTCCTATAAACTATACTGATCTTGCTAACAGTAGCATTAACATAATTAGAACAAATACCAATGAGACAGTAATGTTTAAGTCAAATGGTCTCGCCTTTTTCCCTGATTGGTGTTTCAACCTAGGGAACACAACGGGAGGAAATGGAGAATGCCAAGACAGCAAGTTTAATTTGTCCATTGTCGTATTAAATGGAAGCTTCTATCCCAGTAATTCCAGCACACACCAGACATTATCTGACTTCCTCACTAACATTGTGGATAATAATGTTAGGTGGTTAGTATCCAACTTATCCCTCTATGGATACACCTCTCGTTATAGAAATGATATCAGTTCAAGATCAGTAGCACTGGGAAACAATATATATATCTGTTGTGAGGATAAATGTTATACTTGGATACGTAGAAAAGCTCAGGGATGGTGCTACCTCGCAAGTTTAGTACCAGTAATGGGAGTAGTAGGTGATGAACGAGGTGATCACCTATTAGAAGCTAGCATGCATCCTAGATATCCCCTCAGGTATCGTAGTAAAAGAGAAATATTCCTGAAGAAGGACATGGCATGGGCTTGGTTCCCGTCCTGGACAGGATGGGGTATAGACTTAATGAAAAGACTAAATAACTATACAGGAATTATTAATGATGTTTTGGAGAAAAACTCTGATGACATTACTAAGTTAAATCTGGAGACCAGAGCCATCAGACAACAATTAGAATTACATGAATTAGCAATTGAAAGTATGAGTGCAGCACTGACAGGACTCTGTGAAACTACTGAGGACTATGAGTGCTGTACTTGGATACATAACACCAGCATTGAGGTACCTGACTATTATGACATCATTGCACAACACCGTACGGAAGTAAAGAATTTACAAGAGAAGGCCCGAAATATTGGTCGCGACTGGGATCCGTTTGGTGGAACTTTTAGTTTCTCAGGGTTATTCTCTTGGGTTAAGAAGGCAGCAATGACGATTATAGTGGTGCTCTTATTCGTATTTTTCTTTTATGCATGCTTTAAACTGCTCATGTGCTTTTGCAAGAAAGCCAAGGTAAATGATGTGGAAAAGATGGAACTTTTGTGAAGATAGGTAGATTTAGATCCTTGACATCACCCATCTGTCAGAAAAGCCACTCTTCCTGAATTTTAGATGTTGGTACTGTCCAGGGGGATGGGTGTATACCCCTCTGACAACTCGCGGTCAGGGAGAGTACTCTGGATATAGGCTGACTAGAACTTGTTCAGGTGGACCCAGGGCAAGAGGGAGGGGTGATGTCAAAGGGGGAAATGTAAGGATTGAGGTATGATGAAACAAAATGGTTGACCTTATGTCTTACTAATTACTTGTATTTCTCTCTGTAAAATAAGGATTCGTCATCTATTGTCACGTACTCATCAAGAAGAGGCCGCATCAGCCCTAAAAAGCAGTCTACGCCCAGAAGATTGTCTTATCAGCTGATAACACCCGGAGAATTGTCTTTACTTTGAAAATGTTGTTTTTTTTTACATTTGCTGATGTTTGCTCTTTTCTGTCTATAAAAGATGTAATAAAGAAGCCTCAGAGCCACAGTCAGTCAGAGACAGTCAGAGTTAACGACGGACTTCTGAGCAGAAATACTGAATATCTCCGTGTCTCTTTGCTCGGATAAGAACTCTAACTAACAATTGGGAAACGGTAACATAACCTGACAAATAGGTGACTTGTTGAGGTCACACCTAACAGTATCAATTACAAATTTTTTCTTTAAAATATTGGTTTTACTTTTTTTTTTCCCAATCATTTTTTACATATCAGTACTGCACATCTAATATAGCCTTATATATGCACTTCCTGCCTACATACATTTACTCCAGACACACATTGTTTTCTACTGGCTTCCCGATGATGACAACCTTGGACTGTGCCTGTACAATTTGTTTCCACCAGCGGTGCATGTGAAAGGGTGACAACATGGGGAAAACAGTTGTCACCCTATAACAGCAAGTGTCTGAACAAGGACCTTTTTTATTATTAGTATTATTACAACACAGAATTTATATTGCACAGCACTTTACATAATAAACGGAGACAGTACAGTGACAATACAATTTAAGCCAAGAGGGTTAGGAGGGCTCTGCTGAAAAGATTTATGTGAGGATCGCCAGTTATTCTTTTAAATGAAAGCTGCAGATTTAATAAAATAAAAAACTTATGAAATTATGTGAACATTTTAAGGCAGGGCTAAAAAGTTAGAAGCCAGTTTTTTTTTCTTTTTTTTTAACCACTTTCAGACCGGACCATTTTGCTGGTAAATGACCAGAGGTCTTTTTACACTTTGGCACTGCGCTGCTTTAACTGGTAATTGCGCGGTCATGCAATGTTGTACCCAAACAAAATTTGCGTCCTTTTCTTCCCACAAATAGAGCTTTCTTTTGATGGTATTTGATTGCCTCTGCGATTTTTATTTTTTGCGATATAAACGTAAAAAGACCGCAAATTTTGAAAAAAAATGATATTTTCTAATTTTTGTTATTAGAAAAATCCAATAAACTCAATTTTAGTCATACATTTAGGCCAAAATGTATTCAGCCACATGTCTTTGGTAAAAAAAAAGTCAATAATTGTATATTTATTGGTTTGCGCAAAAGTTGTCACATCTACAAACTAAGGTACGTTTTCTGCAATTTACGCAGCTTTTAGTTTACGACTGCCTATCTCATTTCTTGAGGTGCTAAAATGGCAGGGCAGTACAAAACCCCCCCAAATGACCCCATTTTGGAAAGTAGACCCCCTAAGGAAATTGATAAGAGGCATGTTGAGCCCATTGAATATTTTATTTTTTTGCCTCAAGCGATTGAATAATGACAAAAAAAAAAATTTTTATTTTTTTTTACACAAAGTTGTCACTAAATGATATATTGCTCACACATGCTATGGGCGTATGTGAAATAACACCCCAAAATAAATTCTGCTGCTTCTCCTGAGTACGGGGATACCACATATGTGGGACTTTTTGGGAGCCTAGCCACGTACGGGGCCCCGAAAACCAAGCACCGCCTTCAGGCTTTCTAAGGGCGTAAATTTTTGAGTTCACTTCTCACTACCTATTACAGTTTTGAAGGCCATAAAATGCCAAGATGGCACAAAACCCCCACAAATGACCCCATTTTAGAAAGTAGACACCCCAAGCTATTTGCTGAGAGGCATGTTGAGTTCATGGAATATTTTATATTTTGCCACAAGTTGCGGGAAAATTACAAACTTTTTTTTTTTTTTTTTTTTTCACAAAGTTGTCACTAAATGATATATTGCTCACACATGCCATGGGCATATGTGAAATGACACCCCAAAATAAATTCTGCTGCTTCTCCTGAGTACGGGGATACCACATATGTGGGACTTTTTGGGAGCCTAGCCGCGTACGGGGCCCCAAAAACCAAGCACCGCCTTCAGGCTTTCTAAGGGCGTACATTTTTGAGTTCACTTCTCACTACCTATTACAGTTTTGAAGGCCATAAAATGCCAAGATGGCACAAAACCCCCACAAATGACCCCATTTTAGAAAGTAGACACCCCAAGCTATTTGCTGAGAGGCATGTAGCCTCTACATCGAAAGTTGCGTGGCACTTTGTGCATTGGAATTGTCTACACACGATCGGAATTTAAACAATTGGATTTTGTTGTCGGAAAATTTTAGATCCAGATCTCAAACTTTGTGTTTCGGAAATTCAGACGGAAAAAGTCAGATGGAGCCCACACACGATCGGATTTTTAAATAAATTTTGACTTGATATACAAGTGATGTCTTGATATACGAGAAGTGTCACGTCACAGCAGAGTATAAAAGAGAACAGCAATATATAAAAGTATAGCAATATGGTTACATTTAATGATGGTACAACATTTAGAAACTCACATGGTTGATGATTAAAAGAGGCACATCTAAGTATACACTATGCAAAGCTGTCCACATAGACCAGTGATGGCGAACCTTTTTGAGTCTGAGTGCCCAAACTGAAATAAATAAGTTGGTTTTGTGTTGTAAAGTGCCAACACGGCAATTCACGAGAGAGGGGTGCTGAGAAAAAGAGAGTGGGTGTGTGAGAGATATGGGGGTGTGTGTAAGAGAGAGAGGGGGTTGTGTGTGAGAGAGAGGGGGTTGTGAGATAGGGGTTTGTGAGAGAGCGAGAAAGGGGGCTGTGAGAGAAAGAGAGAGAGAGAGAGAGAGGACACATAGAGAGAGAAAGGTGACAGAGAGTGAGGGGGGACAGATAGATAGAGATGGGGGCACACACAGAGAGGGGGGACACACGGGGGGCAGAGAGAGAGGGGGGATAGAGAGGGCGAGGGGGAGGGGTGTGAGAGATGCTGAGAGAGAGGGGGGGCAGAGAGAGAGATGGGACAGAGATAAAGGGGAGGGCACAGTGAAAGAGAGAGAGGGGACAGAGAGAGAGAGCGCACATAGACAGAGAGTGAGGGGGGACAGATAGATAGAGATAGGGGGCACACACAGAGAGGGGGGGACACTTGGGGGGCAGAGAGAGAGGGGGGACGGAGAGGGAGAGGGGAGACAGAGGGGGAGGGGTGTGAGAGATGCTGAGAGAGAGGGGGGGCAGAGAGAGAGAGGACACATAGAGAGAGAAAGGTGACAGAGAGTGAGGGGGGACAGATAGATAGAGATAGGCGACACACAGGGGGGCAGAAAGATGGGGGCACACAGAGGGGGAGGAGTGTGAGAGATGCTGAGAGAGAGGGGGGCAGAGAGAGAGATATGGGACAGAGAGAAAGATATGGGACAGAGATAAAGGGGAGGGCACAGAGAAAGAGGGGACAGAGAGGGGGGGCAGAGAGAGAGGACACATAGAGAGAGAGAGAGAGGGGGGGACAGAGAGAGAGAGGGGGGGGGCAGAGAGAGAGAGAGAGAGGGGACAGAGAGAGAGAGAGAGGGGACAGAGAGAGGACACAGAGAGAGAGGGGGGGACACGGGGGCTGAAAAAGTGGAGAGCTGAGAGAAAGGGAGACCTCTAGCTATGTCCTTATCTGCAATCCCTGCTCTGCCTCCCTGCCCCAGTCTTCGTCTGCAGGTATTCAGTGTATAATTGTGCCCGGTACCTGTCTCCATCCCTGTTCCATCCAGCGGCTCCCTCACAGCCTGTGCCTCTCGCCTGTCCTTGTCTACTGGGCCCACAGTCAGTCTGTTCTCCGGGCCTCACTGTTGAAAGAAGTTTGAGGAGTTCAAGCTCTGGAAGGCGCCAGGGATGCTGCGCCCCTCTTCAGCCATACAATGAAGCAGTGAAGCTCTTCTCTCCCTCCCGTGCGTGCTGTCAGGCCTGTAGCCTACCACGCGGAGAATGTGGAGCCGCCCACTCACTCGTGCAGACATTTTCCTACACCTCGCCGCTGCCTGCTTCTCTCCCTCACGTGCTCTCAGGTCTGTAGCCTTCCGCGCGGAGGCTGCGGAGCCACCCACTCACTCGTGCAGTTAATTTCCTGTACCTCGCCGCTGTTTGCTGCCATGTTCTCCCCACCGTGAACCAGGACCCTCTCGCGTGCCCACAAAGATGGCTCTGGGTGCCAGCTGTGGCACGCGTGCCATAGGTTCGCCATCACTGACATAGACCATCCTCCGCATCCACCATCAGCATTATCCCTTCCACTCTGAGCTCCACGAGCACTTCAAGCCTCGCTTAAGATTGCTCTACTGCAGGGTAGTCTTCCTGGTTATGATTGCAGACTGACAGCGGTGAGAGTCGGCGGTGCAGAGGGTGGTCTCTGTGGACAGCTTTACCCCGGATGCCTGCATAATTAGATGTGCGTCTTTTAATCGTCAACCATGTGAGTTGCTAAATGTTGTACCTTCATTAAATGTAACCATATTGCTACACTAATGCCCCGTACACACGAGCGGACTTTTCAACATCCAAAGTCCGAAGGACCGAGTCCGTCAGACTATCCGATCGTGTGTGGGCTGCAACGGACTTTTGATTCGCCAAAGTCTGACGGACTTTAGAAATGAAGCATGCTTCAAATTTTCCCGACGGAACTCCGCCGGACCCGGTCCCCTTCGAAAACTCCGCTCGTGTGTATGCTACTCCGACGGACTAAAACCGATGCTAGGGCAGCTTTATTGGGGGGGTTAGGGGGGTACCTTAGAACTAAAGGGGGCTAACCCTAACTGCCCTAACAGTTATTAGTCACAAATGACACCCGCCGGGTGATCAGGGGGTTAAACCTTTATTAGGTAATAAATGGCGGGTGCCCTGAAACTATAAAAAATAACTAACCAACCAGCGTCACCTGTAACAGTTATATGGTGATCACTGGTGAAAGGGTTAACTAGGGGGCAATCAGGGGGCTTTATGCGGTAGTATATGGGGGTCCCCGGCGCTATAAAAAGCTGCGGCGAACCTAAATACCTACCTGCCTAACTAGCGTCACCTGTGACACTAATACGGCGATCAGAAAAATGATCGCTTATTAGGCTGGGTTCACACTGGAGCGATGCGGAAACGCCGCAAATCCACGGCGGGTTCCCGCATCGCATGCCTCCCGGCGGCAGTTCACACTGCCCTATGCGAACTGCTGGGAGTGTCAGTGAAATGTTACTGACACCCCCAGATCAGTTCGCATATCGCAGTGCGATCTGCAAACTCGGATCGCATGGTGTGAACACCCATGCGATCCGATTCTGCTGCGGGCCAAAAAAAGGGTCCCGTGCGAATTTGCGGTGGGTGCGGCGGGTGTGGCGGGTGCGGCGGGTGCGGCGATTGGCTGAACTCGAATCGCACAGAGATCGGATGTGATTTGCACTGCAGTGCGGTGCGAATCACATTCGTTCTCATAAACCGCTGCAATGTGAACCCAGCCTTAGTGACACTGGCGACGGGGGGTGATCACGGGGTTAAACCTTTATTGGGGGGGTTAGGGGGGTACATTAGAACTAAAGGGGGCTAACTCTAACTGCCCTAACAGTTATTACAGTCACAAATGACACCAATGCAAAAAAAAAAAAAAAAAAAAAAAAAAAAAATTACATTGGTGTCACTGTGACTGGGGGGCAGGGGTAATTGGGGGGGTGATCGGGGGGTAAAGGGGGGGTGTGAGTGTGCCTGGCATGTTCTACTGTGTGTGTAGAGTGTTGGTGCAACTCACCGATCCGCTCTCCTCCGTGTCGGAACGAAAAATACCGACACGGAGGAGAGAATACATCACTTCCTCTCCTGTGTTTACATTACAGGAGAGGAAGTGATGTCACGGGGGATTCCTATTCGTCGGGAGCGATCGCGAGGGGGTGGCCATGAACGAATGGCCGTCCCCTCGTCCGGGATCGCTCCCGCACGAATACCGACCGCCGCAGGCACCGGGCGGGGGCCCGATCGGGCCCCCGACCCGCGGGAGGCAAGGGACGTACATGTACGCCAATATGCCTGCCCGTGCCATGCTATCGACGTACATCGTCGTGCGGCGGTCGGCAACTGGTTAATGAACAAAGCTTTTTTGCTATAGGGTGCTGTGCTACTTTAACTGGCAATTGTGCAACCATGCACTGCACACAAATTACATTTATATAATTTTTTTTATATCAGCTTTCTTTTGGTGGTATTTGATCACCACTGTGTTTTTTTTTTTTTTTGCACTATAAACGAAAAAAAGACCAAAAAAAAATAATGATTTTTTACTTTTTGTTATAAAACGTTTCCTGACAGACTCCATGGCAGCATACATATGGGTTGACCCTGCCTCCTCTCCACTTCTATAGGACCCCACTCCCACAATATTTTGCTCAGAGCCAGAGACCGTGTTCCCTTTTGGTCCTCCTAAGGATCAGAATGGTTGAAGTCTTGCCTCACTCACTGGATAAAGTGTCCACGATCAAGGCCTGGTTGTTCGGCAAGCTGTGCCCCAGAAGAATTGTCTCCAGCAGTCCCCAGCTATTAGCGGGGTGGAGAAGGGCGATGGATGTGGTGCCATGAAGAGCTTAAGCTTGGCCCTTGGTAGGCAAAGCTGAAGTACGGCCAAATGTCCCAGCTATTAGCGGGAGACCATAAACCCCCTGGGCCCTTGCAGCAGCGTCTTCTGTATCCAGGCGTGGTCATGGGGGATGCCATGGATGGTGATGTATACTTTTATATTACATAATCCATGGCAGCAGTTTTGTGTGTTTGCAGGGCTGGTGCAAGGATTTTTTGACACCATAGGTGAAGCCTAATTTTTCCACCCCCATTGGCTCCACCCCCTTTATCCTGCCCTTGTTACACATGTGACCTACCTTACCATTACAATGACCTACCTGATCCCTACACTGATCTACCTGACCATTACACTGACCTACCTGATGCCTACACTGACAATTACATTGACTTACCTGACACCTACACTGACCCAACTAACCATTACACTGCAAGCGCCCCCACCCCCCTCCTGAAACATACCAGGCCACTTGCCTTCAACATGGGGAGGGTGCTTTGGGGTCCCCCCCAAAGCAACTTGTCCCCATGTTTATTGGGACAAGGACCTACCTCTTCCTCTCAGTGCTGGCCATTGGTTGTCGGGGGTCTGCGTGTGAGGGGCTTATTGGAATCTGAAAGCCCCCTTTAAGGGGCCCCGAAATCCTGCCCCCCCCCTATGTGAATGGGTATCGGGCAAATTGTACCCCTACCCATTCATCAAAAAAAAGTGGCAAAAAGTAAAAAACACAATAGACAGTTTTTGACAATTCCTTTATTAAAAAAGAAAAAACATCACAGGATAGAATACTTTAATACAGTATATACAAGGTATATCATCCATGGATAACCCATATCCTGCCACAGAGTCCCTCCTGAAACCCTGTTCTTGTGAATCCCCTATATAAGGGGCTGCACCCCTGGGAACTTTGCCTCCATCTCCCCTCGGCAATACCCTCTTCCCAGCCCCAGTTCTTTTGAAGTCATTGCC
>NW_027507789.1:51824974-51897474 GCF_037356315.1 Lithobates pipiens | reverse complement strand
TCTATCCACTGCATACAGTTTAGCTATATCTCACTGCAGGCCATTCCTGGTGTACGGTTTATAATATACTTAGAGTATACTAATATACTCTAATATTCAGTATACATTACTGTGCACCAATAATGCAGTTGCTACTACTTTTCTGGTGGTGTACACAATACAGTGCACCCATAGTTGTTATTAAACTTCTGTTGGTGTACACAGTACTGTGCACCCCTAGAGCAGTTGCTACTACTTTCCTGGTGGTGTACACAGTTTATCACCAATCCTTGTTTCTACAACAATCCAACATTTTCAAAATCCAATTCTCATTGGGACAGAAAGTGAGGTGAAATCTTCTAAACAGGGGTACAGACAGCAAAACAAATGTTACAGGGGTGATGATAACCCTTCCCTATGTTATCCAAAAAGCTTAAAAATAGATTTTTTTTGGCTGGAGCTACACTTACAAAATGTACCTGTTCCAAATTACAGATTCAACTTAAGAACAAACCTACAGTCCCTATCTTGTTTGTAACGCAGGGACCGCCTGTATACTGCTGCTGTTCAGAGTATATAGGGCCTGGGGGCCCCATGCCTTTTTTTTTTTTCAATTTGGGTGTGGGGGTTCACCTTAATATCCATACCAGACTGAAAGGGCCTGGTAATGGGCTGGGGTGTAACAACATTACATTACATTACTTTTATTCCTTTAGAAATGTCATTTTGTGCAGGAACTGTTCTAAACACGAGAAAAATGTGGCACTTTACAGGCATACTATAGACCCCCCCCCCCCCCCCCCCCCCGGTGCGATGTTTAGACACTTGCCGACCGCGCCATAGCCGAAAGACAGCTACAATGAGGTCGTGTTCTTCTGGGTGGACGTCCTCCCAAAAGCTTGCTCTCACGCACTCCCACAAACATCCGTGACCACTGGGTCTGCTGGTAGCGGCCATTTACCATGTGATCGCTCTGTCGAATAACAGAGCGATCACTTGTAAACAAACTGGCGTCACGTCATGACGTCGGTTCCTCCCTCCCCTCTCTGTACCGATCGGTACAGTGCAAGGGGAGAAGGGAAGAGATGGCAGCTGCTCAATGCCAATACTCTGCAACACTGCAATACTCTGCCAATACTCTGCAATTTAACAGATCTGTTTGCATGTTCTACTGCAAACTGAACAGGGGGGGGGGGGGGGGGGGGGGGGGGTGTTTGGCTCATCCCTAGCGGTTACTTGTAGCAGCACAGTTAGCAGACTCCTTTAGCTGTCATGAGATACCTACTAATATCAAGTTTCTTGTTAGCGGTGCCTTGCGTGTTTAACAAAATGTACAAACTCATATACATTGTCATGTTTTGGATGTTTCTCTTCTATACTTAAGCATCCTTAAGCAAGAAAAAAAAATTTATAAAAAAAAAGGTCCATCACAGGATAGAATACTCTAATACAGTATATACAACATACTATACTGTGCATACTAGACCCTTATCCAAGCACGCAGCCTGGCAGGACAGGAAAGGGGGTGGGAATGAGCACTCCCCCCCCCTCCTAAACCATATCAGGCCACATGCCCTCAACATGGGGGTGTGGGTGCTTTGGGGAACCTAAAAATAAAAAAAAGTGTCAAAAATAAAAAAAGTACACAGGTTTTTGACAAAGTACTTTATTAAATCAGCTCTGGCATCTCTTCTGATTTCTTATCCCCTCTCCGGCTCTTCTCCTCTCTGCGCTGTCTTCTCCCTCTTCAGGGTGTGCCATTACTTATGTAGGCATGGGCTGGGCCACCGGGTGACATCATCCAGATGCCCCACCTCATTGTGACATCACCACCCCATCATGGCCCTGGCGGCGACATCACAAGAGGCGGTGGGGTGCGCAGGGCCCCCCGCCCCAAAGCACCTACACCCCCATGTTGAGGGCACGTGGCCTGGTATGGTTCAGGAGGGTGCGCTTGTCCCTACACTGACTTGCCAGGCAGCTTGCTCGGATAAGGGTTTGGTATGGATTTTTGGGGGTCCATACCAGACCAAAGGGCCTGGTATGGTCTTGTAGGGGGAACCCCATGCCGCTTTTTTTATTTTTATTTGACGTGGAGTTTCTCCTAGATTCATACCAGACACAAAGTGCCTGGTATTGTCGGGATCAAAGTTGGATCCCCACTCATTGAGGTCGGATGGATGTCAGATGTCAAGTCCCAGGGCAAAGTCGGATCTACAGTCATACAACTCATTTCGTACCAGTGTGAACCCAGCCCAATTCAGGTAACGGTGGGGGCAACATGTGGGATTTGGGGGATAGAGTTTGCGGTAATGTTTCCTGTTATATCTATAATTTTGGTGTAACATGAAACATTGTCTAAAAGGTAGACTATGCTTTTCAGTAAAAAATGGCCTACTAAAACCATGAGAGCTGTTTCACATTTACCGTCCCTGCAGGGCCCTCCGAAGAGTTATCTGCATTCAGAACACTTTTCAGACAGCATTTGACAGGCAGTGAGGAGGCATTATATTTCTTCCTCACCGTCTGATTTACCCTGTATCGCTGCACTACCGTACTGCAATTGTGTACATTGCACTTGGTTGCGGCACGGATGAGTGGTGCCACTTATTGAACTCTGTATCCCAAGTTAAAATTGACAGGGCATATCTGTTGCCCTGTCCATTTGTATTTCAAGGATTGGGGTGGGCAGCTGGTGGTAAAACCATGGCTCAGTCACCTGTTTTTACGGTTTCCTGACCACATATTCTAAATAGTTTGTCATTTCGTTCCTTAAAATGTTTCTTCCTGTTTTTTAGAACGTCATATGACCTATCCCTCAGTATCATTTTTGAAAAAAATCATAGCCCTTTTTTAAACACTTGCTGACTGATTTTTTTCTGACATTTGTTGTTTACTGCACTGCTGAGGTGTTATGGAAGCCTAGGTTGCTTTGATAGCGGGCCTTCAGCTTGTCTGCATTGTTGGGTCTGGTGTCTCTTATCTTCCTCTTGACAATACACCACAGATTCTCTATGGGGTTTAGGTTGGGTGAGTTTGCTGGCCAATCAAGCACAGTGATACCATGATAACTAAACCAGGTACTTTTGGCGCTGTGACCAGGTGCCATGCCCTGCTGGAAAATGAAATCAGCATCTCCATAAAGCTGGTGAGCAGAGGGCAGCATGAAGTGCTCTAGAATTGCCTGATAGAGGGCTAGGCTGACTTTGGACTTGATAAAACACAGTGGACCAACACCAGCAGATGACATGGCTCCTCAAATCATCACTGACTGTGCAAACTTCTTGTAACCTGGTTTAAGGTCACAGGGAAATTATGATCCAGAAATGCCTATTGTCATTCACCCTGCTGTCTCAACATTGCCATAGTCACATTGCAATGAGATGCCTTCATACACATTTTAGTACAGTAAATTCTCCCTGTGATAGATATATATACATATATATACATATATTATATATATATATATATATATATATATATACATACATACATACATACATACATACACACATATATACAGAGATATCTATCTTTTTTTTTTTTTTTTTTTTCGTTAAGGTTAAATAAACATTCTGAAGAATTAACATTTTTCATTAAAATGGTTTTATTAATTTGGTTATTTGTGTATAAAATAGACATATAAAAGTATATTAAAATACAAGTTTGAATATTAAGAGTACAAATATAAAATATAAAATAAAAATTCTGTTCCCCTTTTTATCCTGTTTTGTAGGTCCTGGAGACATGAAGTTGCACTTCTGTGTAGCTGCCTAGATTTCATATTATTCCTTTCTGGGAACAGCCGCCCTCCCTCACCTTAATCTTCGCCTGGCATTTATGGCTTCACTTGACCACTCTATGCTCCGTTCAAGGCGCATGACTGGATGCTGTATGAGTGTGAAAGCCACTGGGCTGGTAAAGGGCAATAGCATGTGTAATAAAAGGGAGAAAATGCAAGTCAATTTCAAGGCTCTGATCTTTGGAGTGGGTGACCGAGGGTGCAAGGGAGTGCTCATCAAAGTGCAGTTTTTTTAATTAATGAGATGATGGTCAACAAATGATTACAGTTTTTAGTAGCAAACTGATCACCTGTGAACCCATCTTTGTGGCCATGTGGGATGGGGTGATCACACCCTGATGTCCAACACATCATCAAAGTAAGACAACCCATTTAATGGATTTGCTCTCCCACTGGCCCATGAGGCTGCAAAATCTTATTAACAAAGGAGTAACACTTTGCAGGTCAGCCCAGTGAGGGAAGGGCATAGGAAAAATGATGTAACAAAATTTAGAATGTGTGTGTGGGAAAGGTTGTTTCTACATATATGTGCTAGTGGAGGGTCTCATCCTTGAAGTCAATAAGTAGTACAGTAGTATATAGGTAGGATTTTAGGATACCCCTCCCATTAACACAGAATACATCATTTTTATTAAAAGAATGTACAAATCTTTATATTTATCCAATAAAACATTTTAAATATACAGGAGATTTCTCTTGTGTATTTTTTTACATTGATATCCTCAAACATTCTCCACCACCTGGATATAACCCATGGCGGTTTCAAGTTGAGAGGGGGAAAAGGTTGATGCGTTTCACAGGGTCAGCGCTTCCTCAAGACCTCCTGTCTCTTGTATAGATGCAAGAGGGCAACGTATGCTCTGAAAGTAAAAATTACAAAAAAATATTGTATGGTTTCTTTTAGAGCATATGTTGTCCTCTTGCAGCTATATAAGAGACAGGAGGTCCTGAGGTAGAGGTGACCGAGGAAAGGTGTCAACCCCCCCCCCCCACAAACCACCATGGATTATATCCAGTTGGTGGAGAATGGTTGAGGGTATTAATGTAAGAAAAAACACAAGAAGAGAAACCTATGCATATTTTAAATGTTTTATTGGATAAAATAATAATTTGTACATACTTTTAATATAATTGATGTATTATGTGCTTATTGGAGTAGTGTCTAAAATCCTACCTATATACTAGTTACAGGGAAAAGTATGATGGTCACACAAATATAAATAATTTATCTAAAATAAGCAAAATAAAAAAAAACAAACAAAAAAACACTGATATGAAAGACCAACTAATCTGATCATTTTGCCAACTCTTTTGACTGCAACAAAATTGTCAATCAATCGAATAAATCTCTGCTTGTGTGGTGGAGAACTAGTCGTAATACAGCTCAATGAATTGATCTTTTTTTTTTTTTTTTAGATTTAATGTTGTTTTATCATTTAGTATTTTAATTAATGATGAATAGTTTGACACCATTAACTAAGCTGTGCTGGCGACAGAACCACACATCTGATGAGACTCTTATGCCCCGTACACACGAGCGGACTTAAGTCCGACAGACTTCCAAAGGAGTTCCGTCGGAGTTCTGCTGGAATTCCGACGGAGTTCTGACAGACTTTTCGGCCGAACGGACTTGGCCACACACAATCACACTAAACTCCGACGGATTCGAACGTGATGACGTACGACTGGACTCGAATAAGGAAGTTCATAGCCAGTAGCCAATAGCTGCCCTAGCGTCGGTTTTAGTCCGTCGGAGTAGCATACACACGAGCGGAGTTTTCGAAGGGGACCGGGTCCGGCGGAGTTCCGTCGGGAAAATTTGAAGCATGCTTCATTTCTAAAGTCCGTCAGACTTTGGCGAATCAAAAGTCCGTTGCAGCCCACACACGATCGGATAGTCTGACGGACTCGGTCCTTCGGACTTTGGATGTTGAAAAGTCCGCTCGTGTGTACGGGGCATAAGGCATCTTAGGCCAGTGATGGCGACCTTGGAACCCCAGATATTTTGGAACTACATTTCCCATGATGCTCATGCACACTGCAGTGTAGTTGAGCATCATGGGAAATGTAGTTCCAAAAACATCTAGGGTGCCAAGGTTTCGCCATCACTGTGCTAGGCTATAGATCTATAATGCCTAGAAGTAGTTGTGCAAACAACGTTCTAATTACTTGTGTTGGGGGATTTCATATGATGAATGAGAATTGTTGAAAGTTCTTTGTTACTTTCCATACCCAGGTAAATTATAGGCTAGTGTATGGCCACCTATGGAGATAAGATGGTGTCCTGGCTGTCACATGTGCCCAAGGAAGGTGTATTCCTGATGTATGCGGATCATTCCAAACAGCAAACTTTAACCCAAAGCATGCTAATCATATGACTAGCTGAATGAAGACCTAGTCATTGCATTCCCTTCCCAGCAGACCCGGTCATTGCATTCCCTTCCCAGCAGACCCGGTCATTGCATTCCCTTCCCAGCAGACCCGGTCATTGCATTCCCTTCCCAGCAGACCCGATCACTGCATTCCCTTCCCAGCAGACCCGATCACTGCATTCCCTTCCCAGCAGACCCGATCATTGCATCCCCTGCCTGCAGACCTGATCAATGCATTCCCTTCCATCAGACCTGATCGTTGCATTCCCTGCCAGCAGACCCGATCATTGCATTCCTTCCCTTCTCACCCAGTCTATGGAAATCTATGCACTAATATTTTCCCCCCATCATCCTTAAGTTGAAACAAGCGCTCAAATTGTAATTAGTAAATTGTCATTTTATCCGGTGAGTTTAGAAGGGTTAGTGTATTTACCATGTTTCGGGACTATGGTTTCTATACTTGTGACCTCTGAAACTGGTGAAGAGGAGCTCAGTAAAAATGATCTCCTGTATAAAAACTGGAAGAAAAAGGAAAAGAAAAATGTGTTTAATAAATTGCTGGCTATAATTTTATAAGCTGAATTAGGCAGAAGGTAGTTTTGGCACATTTTACACTATCCTTCAGTTAGAGTTTCAGGACCTGCCTATGCTGTCTGGCAGAAGTGTGGATCACAGTACTTCCTGAATAGTATTGGGGTTCATTCACACACACTAGGGGGCAGTAAAACTAGGAGAATGACTGCAGTTTTACCACGTACCTGAACAAGAGCAAAAATAGAAATGTATAGAATGTAGTGAATTATATGCAAGATGCCTTAGTTGTTCATTTTATGGTCTCTTTAATTAGAATCTCCTTTAGGGTGGGAGCGTTGCTTGTACTGTGTCCAGCCTCTTTCAGCTTCCGCAAGGCAGCCTCAGAGGCCATTTTGTCTCTCCCCACTCTCCAAGACAACTGGATGTGGGCCTGGAGGAAAGGAATAAGTAAAGTCAAGTTTTGCTCTTGTGATTCCTGCAGAAGAGCTACTGCCTGTTCGCTGTATGCCTGTGCCTCTGCCAGAGTATCCAGCTCCTGGTGGCACACCACCAGCCCAGCAAGCACAATCAGTCTGTGGGTAGATGCCCACGTCGAACAAAGCTTTTCTTGGAGACGCCAACAATTTGTCAATTTTGGGAGTGCTAGATTATATAATCCTGTACATGTAAGCTGCTGGGCCTTCTGCATGTCGCTCAAGTAGAAGAATCCCAAGAATTGTGGAGAGTATCGTAGAGCGGGTACTGAAGACACATGGCAGAGGAACTGCTCAAAGGCACGACTGCGTTTTGCAATGGTTTCTGCTGTGAAGTTCTTATGCAGACGCTTACGGGGAAAAGACACATTGTTCATTTGTTCAGGATAATGAGAACGTAGACTTTTCCTCAGTCGCTCTAGATCAGAGTAGCGACAGGTGACAAAGGCGGGTGAAGGATCATATTGTCCTGAGTGTAGAAGGTAAATGGTGTACATCTGAAACGGAAAATAAAAGAAGGTAAATTATCATGGCTTGTGTAAAGCCACACTGTATATTTAACACAGGGGAACCCTTAAAAATTGCTTTCAGGCACCTGAAGTTTCTCTGCTGCAGTTTCACTTTCATATACAAATTTACCCACCCTGTGACTGGAGAGTGGAAAGAAAAGCAGCATACTGATTAGCTCACGACAATTCACGCTGCAGGACTCGTGAATGCGCAGAAGGAAACAGGCTATGAAGCCTCAAGGCTTTACTTCCTGTTTCCCTTACTACAGATGGCAGTGCCCGCACCCAAAGCCAATTAAAGAATCGGCTCGGTGAGGACATTGTGGAATTCCATGTCCTTATAGTAAAAGTCAGCAGCTACAGTATTTGTAGCTACTGCCTTTTATTTAAAAGAACCTGAAGCTCCTCTTTAATGATTACAACGTTGCAATAATTTGTGCCCTTTACATCTTAACTTTCGGCCTAAATAAATTGTGTTGAAACTATATCACACGATTTGGCGCATTTTTGTTTCTTTATGGTGATACGTCGTTTGGAGGCCTGCTGAGAGCATCCGAGCGGATCCGAAGATCACGGGACATCCGAAATATCGGGATAATCTCTGGCATCTGGGATCGGGACGTCTATGTGATCTGTGATTGAACTTGCGCAGTTTGACCTCCCCTAACAGGGGGGTCACTGGGGATCTAGTAAGCCTCCATCTGTTAGTGGTGTTTAGAGGTGAAGGGTCCACGTGGTCAAGCATCATTTCATTGAATAAATAAGCTTCAGATATTTCCACTTTATTTATACACTGGACATTACTCATACTTTTTATAGTAATTTACATATGGACATTTGAATTCGTTTTTTTATCATCTCGCTTGAGTTTTAAAAAAGTTTTTTTTCACAGTATTGTTGTATTTGGTTTCACAGTTTTTTTTCAGGTCACATTTACATTTAGAGGCCAAGCACTGCACTTTGTTTCTTTTATTTCTATGTATCTTTTATTTTCTTTGTGCCCAGTACCTGGTTATGGTGTTCAGCTGCTGATTTTTTTTATCTGTTTTTTTTTAACCAAGCGCACCTACCTAAGCCCTTTACATCTGCCTGAAGTAAAGCTTCAAGAAGAAACCCTGCTGACTTGTTTATGAAATTTTGAAATTTCTCTTTGCTTGGCTGTCACGCTGACCTTGCTTCTGTATTGGAGTCACAAATCCAGAACTATGAAAATAAGGAGTTACAAATTGATTGACAATTTTCGTTCTACCTACTTGTTCCAGGACAGTAGCCACTGGTTTAACCATGCGATTACCGTTTTCACAGGGAGGTCAGTAGTTGCAATCCCCATAGTTTACTCAGGCTCAGGTTGACTTCAACACGGAAGCACAAGGAGACTCACCCAAGCTCTACCACTATGTAGATGGTTGATGAGCAGAGTAGGTGCACTGGCCGTAGCATTCACTTAGAAGTCCATAAAGAAAAGGGTGAGCCGGCAACCCAAAGACTTTATTTTATTTATTTTTAATTTATGGATATGCCGTATGAAACAGTAATATGACAAAACAGCAATGTCCTGAAAAAGGTTATCTGCTGTAACATAATAGAGATGATCCAAAGCACATACTATACCACTCTGCAATATAGTAACAAATCATAACTACCACTTCAGGACAATAGAAAAAAAATGGGGTTGTCAGCCAGCACAAGTAGTCGCCTCTCAGAATTGAGAACCCTCAATTAAGGATAAATTAAGTATTCACAAAAGCTTCTTAGCATTATTTTGTGCTAAGAAATCCTGTTAACGCATTTCGGCCACAGCCTTTGTCATAGCATAAAAGTTAACAGAATAAAATTAAACTTTTTGTGCATGTGAACAGACCAAGTGAGGTAAAGAGATCAGTGGGAAACTTACCTCTTCCAACTGATCTCTTTACCTCACTTGGTCTGTTTTTGATATAAAAAGTTTGATTGTATGCGGTTAACTTTTGTTATGGCGAGGCCCCTTATCCAAAACACGTTAGCATTATGTTGGATTATTCATTCCTGTTGTGCTAATAAATCCTGTTACGAAGCTTTTGGGTTGCTGGCTTATCTTTGTTATGGACTTCAGGATGACTAACATTTTTAAAAAGAGAATGGGGGAGGGTTAGAACCTCAGTTAAGTTTTTATTGCCATCTGTGTCGTTAATGGGGAGAAGTCCCTCAACTTCCTGTCCTTTGTAATAGGGACAGAAATCTAATCCATAGGATATAAAAATAAAAAGTTAGCTGTTCTATCAGAAGAACTACAAAAAGCGGTGGAGTAATACTTTATTCAACCTATAGGAATTATAGATAACATCTTATTGCAGCCATAGTAACCCCTCGTTACACGCGCACAGTCTCTTGACTTTTGTAATCTGATTTTTAAAGAAAGCAGATGTTTTAAAAGAAGCTGGGCATGCTGAACGTAGGACTGACATTTTATAAAATATGACCAATGTTGCCAAGACAAGACCTGCATTTCACATGACTGGTACTGTAAATCCAGATGTTGGATGAACAGCGGTGATGTGGCTTGTTCTAGCAAGGTTTGAAATGTATGCAAATCCAACAATTAACCTTTTGGTCCGTTAAATAGATCAATGAAAAGGTTTTAGATCTGTTCTCATCTGTGCAAAAAAAAGAAACTGTTGCTCTTGCCAGAAATCTGGTGAGTGGACAATTTCCTGTGCCATTATCAGTTGTCATTGTGGTCAGTGCCCTTTGCTGTAGTTTACACTGCCACTTCTCTACTTACTAATGTAAAAATCTCCAGTCATTAATGTTTTATTTTCCTTGCAGGTTACATCACTAAGCAAGGCTTGCAGCAACTCCCCAGTTTATGTAACAAATTATATAATCCTGAGTGTGCAAAATGTAATAAGCATATTGTGGAATTCATGCAAAGTGAAGGGTTCAAAGGAGTGATCCATGAGTAATTCATATAGAACAGATCTGCAAACTACGGCCCTCCAGCTGTTGTGGAACTACACATTCCATGCGGCAATGTAAAACACTGACATTCACAAACATGACTAGGCATGATGGGAATTGTAGTTACTGAACAACTGGAGGGCCATAGTTTACATACCCCTGTTATAGAATGTCTAGAAATATGAAGATTCTTGTAAACATAAATTACATTTCATAAATTGGGTTCAATTCACAAAGCTGTACACAGGAATAAGGATTTTCAACCATATGACTCATGCCCCGTACACACAATTGGACATTCCGACAACAAAATCCATGGATTTTTTTTCCAACAGATGTTGGCTCAAACTTGTCTTGCATACACACGGTCACACAAAGTTGGTCGGAAATTCAAACGTCAAGAACTCGGTGACGTACAATAAGCCGAGAAAAATGAGGTTCAATAGCCAGTGTGGCTCTTCTGCTCGATTCCGAGCATGTGTGGAACTTTGTGCGTCAGAATTGTGTACACACGATCGGAATTTCCAACAACGGATTTTGTTGTCGGAAAAGTTGAAAACCAGATATCAAATTTTGTGCGATGGAAAATGTCCGATTGGAGCCTACACACGGTTGGAATTTAAGACAAAAAGCTCTTATCGAACATTTTTGGTCGGAAAATCCGACCATGTGTACGAGACATTCGTTTACTTTTTTTTTTTATTTCCCAATAGTTTTGTTTGGACTAAACTGGTGCATTTTATTCAACAATACATTTGGCTGCTGTTAGAACCTTTATGTAGCATCAGCTACATACAGTCCTGTGTTCTGCAAGTTCAGTTCCCAGAACAAGATGGAGTCAGGCCAAGTGCTGCTCAGCCAGCCATTCATAGAAAGCTTTGCATTTTATGAATGAATACAAGTCTCTCTAATTGGCATGGAGAGGCAGACAAGTTACATCAAAATCACTACCTCAGCTAATCATAGGAAGCATTGAATTTATTCATAAAATACAAAGCTTCCTGCAAATGGCTAAGCGGTATTTATATTTTGTTATGGGAACAGGATGGGAAGTCCCCATACCACTGCCACCACACAGTGCTGTATACTGATGCTACATATGGTGTATATATAATATTATAATGTAGCATAAGAGAGATATATATATCTTATGCTACATCTTATACAGTGCTGACAGCAGCCACAAGTATTCCTGTCCCCAAAAGAACAAGTGCTGCTCAGCCATTCACAGGAAGCTTTGTATTTTATGGATGAACACAATGCTTCCTCTGATTAGCTGAGGTAGAGGCTGATGTCATCTGTCTGCCTCTCCACCTCAGCCAATTAGAAAAAGCCTTGTATCCATAAGAATACAAACCTTTCTGTGACTGGTTAAACCGCTCTCAAACCACCTCCATTTTGTTTCAGGAATGGGACAGAAGTCTCTGTACCACTACTGGAACACAGATCTATATACTGTACGTAGCTGATGGTTCTCTGGCAAAATATTTAGGGTTCCACAAACTTTACATACATCCCCTCATTGTGGAAAGTGGGGGTGTACATTCATGCTGATAAAGGCTTTTCTGGGGGTATAACATGTTTCCTACTCTAGACTTTACAATTAGGCCTCTCAAACCTGGTTCTCTGGCCACCTGCACACACCCCAGGATTAAAGCAACAAAAGAGATGATATTTAGTAGACTTTTTGCCCTGACGGAGGCAAGTTCTTTTGCCTCCAGTGACAATTCTTGATAATGGTTTTAAGGGACTGTTTGAAGAGACGTTGTCCCTCAAAAAAAACGCAGGTCAAGTGCTCATTGAGTGGATTGCAGGGGCATGGCACTCCCAAAGCTAGGTTGAGGAAAGGCTGCTCTGGATAGCTGCAATCAGAGACTAGCACTGATGTAGAGAAGAGTCCTGATTAAAAGAAAAAACTAAATTAAGAAATTTTGAAAAAAAAAAAACCCCACGAAAAAAAATCCTAGCAGAAAATAGGGTAGCCGAGTTGAAAAAAAAGATGTCTATACTTCTAGGACAATAGCAAAAAAAAAAAAAAAAAAAAAAAAAAAAAAAAGCAGAAGCCAGCTGGTACCGGGAGGTGTTTTGCTGGGTTGTCCTTTGATTCTCTCCCCCCAATGCTCCTGTAGGCAACAGTATACTCAAAAAGGTGAACTCCTGTGACCCTTAGACCCCTTTCACACTGCCGCGCCCATAGCGGCGGCAGTAAAATGCTGCTATTTTTAGTGGAGTTTTACCGTCAGATTTGCAGCCCATTTCGGCCACTAGCGGCCAAGAAAGGGTTAAAACCGCCCACAATAGCGGCGTTTTGCCGGCGGTAATACAAAGCTGCCCCATTGATTTCAATGGGGAGCAGTGGTGGAGGAGCGGTAAACACACCGCTCCTTCGCCGCTCCAAAGAAGCTGCTGGCAGGACTTTTCCTGACGTCCTGCCAGCGCAACGCTCCAGTGTGAAAGCCCTCGGGGATTTCACACTGGAGACAAGGGAGCAGCAGTTTGAGACCCCTTTCACACTGGGGCGTTTAAGGCATTTTAGCGTTAAAAAAAAAGCGCATGTAAAGCGCTTGAAAGAAACCTCATCTGCAATCCCAATGTGAAAGCCCGAGTGCTTTAAGAGCCCTTTCACAAGGTCAGCGCCCAAAAAACGCTTGTAAAGTGCCGCATAAACTAGCAGCGCTTTACCAGCTTTTTTGGGGCGCTTTTAACCCCTGCTAGTGGCCAAGTAAAGTGTTAAAAGAGCATACAAAGCGCTGCTGCCAAAAGCGCTTTTCAGACGTTTTGCAGGCGCTTCCCATTGATTTCAATGGGAAGAGGCGCTTTAGGAGCGGTGTATTCACCGCTCCAAAAAAGCTGCTTGCAGGACTTTTTTTGATGCCCTACCAGCGCAGCGCCTCAGTGTGAAAGCACTCTGGCTTTTACATTGGGATTGCAGTTGCGGCTTCTTTCAGTCGCTTTTTTTTTTTAAAGCTAAAGCAGCTGAAAAACGCCTGAAAAACGCCCCATTGTGAAAATGGTCTGAGGGCGGATTGCAGGCGCTATTTCTAATGCTATAGCGCCTGCAAAACGCCCTCAGTGTGAAAGGCGTCTTAGTGGACAAGAAAGGTGCTTTTTGTAATGGATTAATATTTATGGCATTGCAGCTTAAGGATAAAATGGTTGATCTTCTGCTTACAAGAAAACTGTGAAGGGGACGTGTCAGTCCGAAGCAGTTTTCTTCTAGGCAATAGGATCTCATTACTGCACGATTTTGGCATTGGCCCAGCATGTTCTTGGCACAGAAGTTTCAACACAGGACAGAGATTGAGCATTAAAAGAAACCTGTATGGAAACGATACATAAGGCCACCATTGCTGAACTCTTTTGGTGACTAGTTGCTAGCTGTCATTCTGATCCAAAATTGCCCATCTGAACCCAGCAGAAAAATTTGATCACTTGAAAATACTGTAGTTTTTATTTCAGTCTTTCAATAAACTGTATTGAAGCGGTCAATGTATTGTCCAGTTTTGACTATTGGCTGACCAAAATTGACTAAAAATACCCATGTGTATGGCCAACGTTTGGGTTGAAGAAGTTTAAATTGAAGTCACATAAAATAATATGCAGGTGGGAGACAATTCATCCATTCATGCAGTCTGCTGGGAAAAAACCCAAACATACAAACCACACAACAGCGTACGCTAGCTTTATTCTTGTAGTCTGTTTAGCTACCACACACCCCTGCCTAGCCCTATTAGGCCTCGTTCACATGGGGCAACTTAAAGCGGAGGTCCACCCGAAAGTGGTCCTTCCGCTCTTTGGAATCCCCCCCCCCTCCGGCGCCACAATTGGCACCTTTCAGGGGGGAGGGGGGTGCAGGTACCTGTACAGTACAGGTATCTGCACCCACTTCCGGGATAGCTCTCTGCGGAAAGGGGCGTAGATTACGCCCCTTTCCGAAAGTCCCCCGCTGCATGCTGGGAAACACACAGATCCCAGAGGCAGCGGGTCCATCCTTATTGCGCAGCGCGACTCGCGCATGCGCAGTAGGGAACTGGGAAATGAAGCCGAAAGGCTCCACTTCCTGATTCCCATACCCAAGATGGCGGCGGCAGCACCCGAGAGACGATCGAGAGATCGGCTTCGGGTGCCGACATCGCGGGCGCGCTGGACAGGTAAGTGTCACTATTTTAAAAGTCAGCAGCTGCAGTATTTGTAGCTGCTGGCTTTTAAAAAAAAAAACGCGGACTCCCGGCGGACTCCCTCTTTAAAGACAACCATCAGTAATTTTTTCATCTTTCCATCTATTAAATCTTCTGCCCTTGTTTTAACTTTGGATAGTAAAACATTTTTTTTTGCTAGCAAATACTTTATACAGCCCACTTGCCGTTTGTCTGCCCATTAGCCTTAGCTTACGACATCATGCACAGCCCTCTCTCACTCAGAATTTACCGGGGGGGGTGAACAGGCAGCAGCTTCAGCTGCCCACAGATAAAATGGTTGCAGCCAGACTGCAAAGTGGTTGGAGGGAAGCTTCAGAATGGCAAAGATGTTTTTATTACAAAATTATGTGAGCAGACTGCTGTTCCTGTTTAAGCCATGCTTAGCCGCATTAGGATGCAGAGGTGTTCTGTGCATCCCTGTACAGGCCGTCCTATTCATGTACGGATAGAGCCACTACTCCCAATATGAAATCCACGCAAGTGCATGTCCTCGAACTCACAAAGCCCCGAATGCACCCAGGGTACCCACATGGATGTTGCATTGGGAGCAGCAATTGTCTGTGCTGCCGTTGGGTTTGGTATGGGGATGCATGCAACACCTGTGCATATCCATGTCGGTAAAACAGGGCTCTGCACAGCACCGATCAAAGCACCTCATGTGAATGAGGCCTTAAGTTGATCGACAATGATTTTCAGCAGGAGCCCGCTATGAAACTGCAGCCACTCATAGCAAGTATAGCAGCTGCACTGGCTAAACAGGTCAAAAATACACTGCTCACCCCGCTATGACGAAGAAGCATGTGAATGAGGCTGTGCGACTATGATTTTTTTTTTTTACATTTTGCATTTTGAGTCATAAAATACTATTTGCTGCAATCCAATGGGTTCTTAATGGTCTTTAAATATTTTAAAGCTGTGTGCGTGTATTTTTATTAAACAGGAAATGCACCCTTCCTTTCTTGTAAAAAGCAGTCCAAGCCATAGGTCACAGGCTTATGCAAGTTTAATTAGATCTAATTTGCTTCCTCAGCAATTGTATAAATTCCCCAGTTGTGTGCAATTGTCTTTCTAGTGCTACAGGTTCAGTGACTTGTGATGAACCAGACTCACCGAGGGCGGATGAAGTGTGTACAGAAATGTATGTTAGAAGGCTGGCCATTGACTAGCCTGTATTTGTAGGAGGATTCCGGGGCTTATAATCCCCCCTCCTTCTCCCTGCAATCGTCGGCTAGCATTTCCGGGTTTCGTACAGGAAAGCAGGTGGCTATATCATTTCAGGCGTTCTGTTGAGAATTGCCCCCCCCCCATCGAATAGTGCCCGCACATGCACAGGATGGAGCCGCACTTTAGCTGACTTGCCGATCAGCTGAAGTGCCGTGACCAGGGCGCTAGCGCACATCGTAGGTGGCATCTCTCGATGGGAGATACCATTTCACTGCCACAATTGAAACCTATACAAACAGCGGGGGGAAACTGTAGTTCTCACATTGTGCCTCACTGTTGCGGGGTGGCTTTACAGTGTGCTGATGGTCCGGTTTTATCAGTGTTGCAGGGCGGGCTTGCTGTGTTGGACTGCTGGTTTTGCCTGCATGAAAAGGGCGGGTTGCAACACAGACATAACCAGCTCTTCAACACAGCCACTAGCCGCCCTCCAGCAGCAGCGATGCACAATCTGAGAACTACACTCTCCCCACATTTGTATAGGTTTAATTGTGCCTGTGAAATGGTATCTCCCATCGAGATATACCTCCTACGGTGTGCGCATGCGCCCTGGTTACATCAGCCCAGCTGATCGGCAGATCAGCTGTTGTGCTGTACCGTACAGTGCATGTGCAGTACATACTGGGCACTATTCGATGGGGGGCACTTCGACAGAACACCTGTTCCAGTTCGGCGGTAGGACAAGCACTGTGGACATTTTGTTTTCTCCGGTTCCCACGCGACTATCAGGAGGAGGGGCTCATACTATTGGGGTACACAGGAGGGGTCCTCATACTATGAGGGTACACACCGTACAAGGGGGAACTCCTTTCAGTGCATACTTAATGGTTTTGTTGTAGGTGTATTCAACGTTTACGTGTTGGAGCAGCAAGGCGTGTTTGGTGTATCGGTCAGTCAGCTAGGTGTATGGCATAGCAGTATCTGTCAGGTCTACGGAGCCGTGCGGGCTGAGGTTTCATTTGTAAGGATTGTATTAGCTAGTTTTCTCACCCGTACATCATATGTCACTTTCATTCCTATTTTCTGCACACCACAGTCTGTAGGTACCAAGCCCTGAGTGTTCGTTTTTAAATTACCTGTCTGGACGCTGCAGGTTACTCAGGCTCGCTCACCACACACACACACACACACACACGGGGGGTTACTAGGTTTCCCACACACGCTGTTTCAGTTCTTGCAGCACCACACACCGTTACTTAGTGTGTTAGGGTATTGGTGGTGGTTTAGTCTATCTCTAATTGGTTTTTCCCACAGATTTGAACATGTCACAAGTATCAGAGAGTGACGAATTTGCCTTCATCCACCTACTCCAGTTAGGGGCTCGGACAGGGCTGGACTGGCACAAAAAGTTGGTCCTGGACTTCATCATGACCAGCCCACTTTAATTTTGAGTGTCCCCTCCAGAAGCCCCTTCACATCAGAGTCCCTTACAGAAGCCCCCCTTCACATCAGAGTCCCCACCAGCAGCCCCCTTCACATCAGAGTCCCCACCAGAAGCACCCTTCACATCAGAGTGTCCTCCCTCTCCTCCCATGTGTACTCACAGTTTTGAAGGTAGCTTTTCTTCCTCTCTCCAGTCATGTGATAACAAGTGATAGGGGAGAGAGGAAGGAAAGTCTGCCACTTTCTATCTCCCCCTGCAGGCTGGAGGTAGCATAACACCTAATGCGCTCTCCGGCAAGTGATGGAGCTGCTCCTTCTGACAGGAGTGAAATCACGATCACTCACTGTCAGAGGAGCGGCTCCAGGACTGCACCAGACCAGCCCACTGAGCCATCGGCCCACCCGGAATCTCCCGGTAGTCCCGATGGCCAGTCCATGCCTGGGCTCGGAGCACGGGAGCACAGAAGCACTCCATCCCTGAGAAACTGGACTATTCCAAAGCCCATCGCTGAACTCCAACGCAGGGGCATTACATTCTTGGCCACAGCCATTAAAGCGGAGTTGTTCAGACTTCTGTTTCCAAACCTGACCCAGCCGCAACCATCCACCAGTCCAGAGCACGTGTCGTTACTCACATCTCTGACTCAGATCCATACAGTTTTAAATACGCTCTCCACTTCAGCAGTTACAAGATAGGATGGACATGATGGAGGCCTGTCCAGCCACAGTGGAAGTTTCAGCAGCTTCTATAGGCCATCCGGAACCTCTGTAGGTAATACCAGTGTGCCGTTACCTCTTGCTGTTCCTTTACCACTATCAGTACTACCTTCCGTATCTCCTGCGCACTTTATCCCAGCAAATCTGAAAAAATACATTCTGGAGGGGGAAGGACATCAACCTGGCATCCCTTCTCATAGCTTCGCAGCACATTGTTGAGAGCAAGGCTTAAGCTTGCAGGGAAGTCTCAGTGTTCGTCAAAACCAGGGATCCGAGGCTTAATCGCAAACTGAGCATAGCAGAATTTGTTCTCTCCTTTGATATTTATAGGGACGTTATTCGTGCCGGCAGTCCTAACAGGAGAGAGGATATCGACCTGTATCTCAACAAGGTGGTGGATCTAGCCCACAAATAGTTGATTAGCGTAATTTTGCTCATGCGCGGAAAGGCTCATTGGACTCCCCTCCCTCACCTGTTGGTGGGGCCAGCGGAGTTTCAAAGATGGCCGCTATGCGCGGCTGATGTTGGTCTGCGCCATCACACGCATGCGCGGCACCTCTCCCCGGGTTTCCAAACATCCGGTGCAGTGTCATTTCCACCCACGACTCGGCGAGATCCTTCTTAATGCCCCATACACATTATCAGATTTTCTGCTGATTTTTTCCTTCAGATATACCAAAACCATGTAGTACAAGGGCCTGCCTGATTGCATACCAATTAAAACTCATAAGGTTTGACCTCATATTATATGGTTTTGGTAAATCTGAAGGAAAAACTGATAGTGTGTATGGGGCTTTAAGGCAGCTCCCCTGTGCCTAATATCCTCTGTGAGAGACGGCCAATGTGGATGTCTCGGTATACACTTCACTGGGGTAAGAAGTTCAGTCTTAGATTGGCAGCATTATTTGCAACTCCGTATAACAATAATATAATTTTGGATTATTTTTAAAACCCAAACATTTTTATTTTTTTCTTTACTCGTTACAGATTGGTCACATATCACTGTTTATTTAGCCTGATGCAAAATTGACACTTAGTAGCAGAGTCAGTATGCTACAGATTGGCCACTGGGGCCCTTTCTCATTGTCCTATTGATTCTACCAGTCATTTTTAAATAACAAACAAACAAACAAACAAACAAACAATCTCTTTGTTGGTGTTTTTTGTTACCTTTTGAGTGGTCGCAAATTTTGCGACACTGATAATTTATATTCTTAAAAAACATTATATATTTTTTTCTTATGTGAAATTTCAGACCTCAACTTTTGGAAGGTCTCTCCGCAAGCATCTAATATCCTGGCGCTCCCACTTATTTGAGGCCTCTTTGTCCTTATTTCTCAGCTTTCAATTTGTGAACTTTCAACATTCTTTTTAACATATTGGAGGTGAGATTGGCATTTCCCATATCTACAGTGGTGTGAAAAAGTGTTTGCCCCCTTCCTCATTTCCTGTTCCTTTGCATGTTTGTCACACTTAAGTGTTTCGGAACATCAAACCAATTTAAACAATAGTCAAGGACAACACAAGTAAACACAAAATGCAATTTGTAAATGAAGGTGTTTATTATTAAAGGTGAAAAAAAATCCAAACCATCATGGCCCTGTGTGAAAAAGTGATTGCCCCCTAAACCTAATAACTGGTTGGGCCACCCTTAGCAGCAACAACTGCAACCAAGCGTTTGCGATAACGTGCAATGATGCTTTTACAGCGTCCTGGAGGAATTTTGGCCCACTCATCTTTGCAGAATTGTCCTAATTCAGTTACATTAGAGGGTTTTCGAGCATGAACGGCCTTTTTAAAGGTCATACCACAACATCTCAATAGGATTCAGGTCAGGACTTTGGCTAGGCCACTCCAAAGTCTTCATTTTGTTTTTCTTCAGCCATTCGGTGGTGGACTTGCTGGTGTGTTTAGGATCATTGTCCTGCTGCAGAACCCAAGTTCGTTTCAGCTTGAGTACACGAACAGATGGTCGGACATTCTCCTTCAGGATCTCTTGGTAGACAGCAGAATTCATAGTTCCTTTTATCACGGCAAGTCTTCCAGGTCCTGAAGCAGCAAAACAGCCCCAGACCATCACACTACCACCACCATATTTTACTGTTGGTATAATGTTCTTTTTATGAAATGCAGTGTTCCTTCTACGCCAGATATACTTGGACACACACCTTCCAAAGAGTTCCACTTTTGTCTCATCGGTCCACAGAATGTTGTCCCAAAAGTCTTGGGGATCATCAAGATGTGTTGTGGAGAAATTGAGACGAGCTTTGATGTTCTTTTTGCTCAGCAGTGTTTTTCTCCTTGGAACTCTGCCATGCAGGCCATTTTTGCCCAGTCTTTTCCTGATGGTGGAGGCATGAACGCTGACCTTAACTGAGGCAAGTGAGGCCTGCAGTTCCTTGGACGTTGTTGTGGGGTCTTTTGTGACCTCTTGGATGAGTCGTCGCTGCGCTCTTGGGGTAATTTTGGGCGGCCGGCCACTCCTGGGAAGGTTCACCACTGTTCCATGTCTTCGCCATTTGTGGATAATGGCTCTCACTGTGGTTCGCTGGATTCCCAAAGCTTTGGAAATGGCTTTATAACCCTTTCCAGACTGATCGATCTCAATTACTTTCTTTCTCAATTGTTCCTGAATTTCTTTGGGTCTCGGCATGATGTGTAGCTTTTAAGGATCTTCTGGTGGACCTTACTGTGTCAAGCAGCTCCTATTTAAGTGATGCCTTGATTGTGAACAGGTGTGGCAATAATCAGGCCTGGGTGTGGCTAGAGAAATTGAACTCAGGTGTGGACAACCACAGTTATAGTATGTTTTAACAAGGGGGGCAATCACTTTTTCACACAGGGCCATGATGGTTTGGATTTTTTTTCACCTTTAATAATAAACACCTTCATTTACAAATTGCATTTTGTGTTTACTTGTGTTGTCCTTGACTATTGTTTAAATTGGTTTGATGTTCCGAAACACTTAAGTGTGACAAACATGCAAAGGAACAGGAAATGAGGAAGGGGGCAAACACTTTCACACCACTGTATGACCACATGCTATTGATGTCCTTGTGTTGATTATACTTTATATATTTATCTTAGTTTGACCCATAATACCTGATCATATGTTTTTGTAACACTCTTTGCAATGTTCCAACTATATTTAATACATTTTTCTCCTCGCTTTTTCTGTACTTATCCAAAACAGTATTACAAGCAACTTGTACCACTAAAAGCTCCTGATGAAACTCGAATTGAGTGAAACGTCGAGTGTGGTAAAAGTTATCCTGACCCAAATTGAATGAATTGTAGAAATTCTGCTGTCTTTTGGATGTACCCACATTTATTGTGATTGTTTTTAGATAACTTCAATATATGTAGTTGTTAATAAATGTAAGATTTTATTTTTATCCATGGTTTGTTTTTTGATAATTACTGGTATTCATAAACTATTTTGTACCTGATACCATTAAAAGTCCGAGGTTTGTCACCTCCTTCCCTGTGTAGAGCTTTTGTAGCCCACAAATATGGTGGTTCTACATTTTATGATTACCACTGATCATTTTTGGCAAAGGTCGCTGCCACTTGGGCGCAGTTTCAGTTAGTTACATGTTGGAGCAATGTAGACACGGAGCTATTCTGTAGGTATTTCGGCAGTCAGAAGTCTCCAACTTGTGGTAATTGCCATTCATCTGCTCATACCTCCAATTGGTGTCCCAACCTGAAACATCCCATACCTACTGGGTCCACCAGGCAGGGGTCCAGTGGTTCCTCCACAGGGCCATCGGGGCAGGTTGACAAACTGGGCAGACCCAGTCATTATCTTGGTAAGGCTCAGCTGTGCAATAACTTCAACTACATGGTCTGCAACTATAATCAATGCAGACTCCTTCATATTTGTGCCAACTGTTTCAGAGTGCACCCCAAATCTGCTATCCCATCAAGCCATCCAGTTCATCATGACTGAGCCGAGTTAACATATCCAGGTTAGATTTCTGGTGGGTACATCACCCATCCCCCAGCTCTTAGGCATTTTCTTGTGGAAAGTTTTTTTGATGGTTTCATACAGGCCTCACCACTTTACCTTTGGAGTCTTTTGAGTGTGCCAATTTGTTATCTGGTGCCAGGAATGCCTAGTTAGTGGATGAATTATTAAAGATAGAGTTGGCCCTATGACAAACCCCTTGGCTATTTTCTTGTTCACCATTCAGCACGTGGAGGGTTAGCCCCATCTGTGTGGTAAAGGGTAAATTTTCGAATACATGTCGGTTATTCTACGACTTCCTCATTCATCACACATACCTAGTCTAAATTCTCTTATTCCATCAGAGGAATTTTGCAGCTATATTCATCAGTAGACTTGACCATTTAGCACATTTTACAGTCAGGTAGGGGCACATGGTTATCCAAAGTGGATATTTTGGATGCCTTCGAAAGTCCTCTCCATCAAACCTTCCCTCTGGCAATGGCATGGGTTCAAATGGTGGGACCAGTATTATTGCGCCACAAAATGGATATTTGTCTCCAAGAGTAGTCCCTGGCTTTTTAATATTTTTGCCTCAGCCTTCGTTTGGGTATTGTCCAATCGCAAAGGGTGCCGTAAGGCGAGTCACTACTTGGACGATTTTTTTTTTATTAGAAAGCCCTGAGCAGTCTCCCAAGGTCCTCATAGCACTTACAGAACTGTTCATGGATTTGAATGTCCCCCTATCTGCTCACAAGTTTAAAGAGCCTTCCACTGTGATCACCTTTTTAGGCATCTCCTTAGACACAGACCGGATGGTTGCCAGTTTGCCTCAGGTTAAGCTGAATAGGATTTGAGGCTTCATTCACAATCTGGTCAGGTCCCCTGTGTGCTCCAAGAAGGAGTTGGTCGGTGTTAAGCATGCTCAACTTTGCCATGAGGATTATTCCTCATGGCAGGTCATTTATTTCCAGGCTGTTGGCTCTTCTTCCCCTGTATCAGGACACCGATTTGGCCATGAAATTAGAAGCCGATGCTCGTGCGGATCTGCTCATGGGGGGGGGGGGGAAATCAGTTCTTGTGCAGCTGTAACACCATGTTTATCAATCTGCCTATGGCCATGTCCCCCAGAATTTTTTTCTGATGCCGCAGCCTCAGTGGGTTTTTCAGATATATTTGGATGTCAGTGGTTGGCCGGGCCAGATCTTCCGTGGGATAGCGGATTTGTTGTCTTTCACCCTTTGGGTCAGGCC
Source organism: Lithobates pipiens (assembly GCF_037356315.1). Taxonomy (NCBI): domain Eukaryota; kingdom Metazoa; phylum Chordata; class Amphibia; order Anura; family Ranidae; genus Lithobates; species Lithobates pipiens. The sequence continues at coordinate 51,874,146 of NW_027507789.1, read as the reverse complement.
CCAGCCTTGTCCTCAAGGCGGCTATTTTCCTTAGTTACTTTGGTTTCCTCCGACCCCGGAAGGTGTCCCAAGCTGGCTGTAATGCACCTGAACTACAAAAGGTAGTCTCACCAACAACAAAAACCGTCAGACAGGTCAGGGTTTGTGGTCAATTATAACAAAACCAAATGCTTTCTGGTGTCCAGTTGAGGTCTTGGACCAGCTCTCCTCCATGTTTTTAGCGGCCCCTCTCGATAGCTCCCTTTCCCCACGTAGCCTCTTGCTTCTGGACAGCTCAAATCACATGTCAGAATTTCGACTGCTAAATTGGGGGTTAAACCCGAAACAGTTTTCGGGTCATTCCTTTAGGATCGGGGCGGTGTCCACAGCATCCAAGAAAAGGGTCCCATCTCATGCCATCAAATACATTAACTTCCACGTGAGGATCGGGAATGTAAACAAGCTTTTGTAACTTTGCTGGATTAGTTGTTATGTTTACCCATTAAGCCTCACATTACTGTACTTAGTTCGTGTCCTTTTTGCCCTCTTTTAAGCATACACTTAAATGCCACCATGGAACACCTCAGGTCACCATAGTTGGGGGTAATATGTTCCTCCAGTACCCAGACTAACTACAAAATTATATTATAATGCTATAAATGAGCTGCTGGGTGGTAAAGGCTGCAGGGTACATGTGATGTTAAACTGTAGAAGCATGCAAGCCACATTTCTATACAGATATGCTTAATCCACCACTACAAACTGAGTTCGCATTTTTAGCCAGAAGGATATTCGGAGGTGTAGTATTGGAAAGGAGAATATAGTTGTCAGCAACCTCTCTACCTCTCTAGACAGCTGTTGACTAAGGAACCCGAGCTACGACCTACTAAACTTCTCAGTCAATGTAAACAGCCTGACGTGGGACTTCCCAGGGTTACATCCCCAGGTTAAGGGCCAGTTCCTGTTAACTGCCAACACCATGTCAAGAAAAAAAAAAAAAAAGTGTTACTTCGTGACCAGCAAGATCAAGCTCATTAAACAGGGAAATTGAACTTGGCAAAGATCAGCCTTCAAGTCCAGATTCTAATAGCATACTAAAAAGTAGTTTTAGCCTTGGTTCACACTGACTGAGGGAATGAAGTCGCACGATTTCAATCCCGCATGTCAGTCCCGACTTCGGGGGCGATTTCAGAGACATCTGTGCGGGTTTCTGCACAGATGTCAATGGAAATTGCACCGCAAAATCGCCCAAAGTAGCACAGGAACTATTTTTGGGAGTCGATGCGCCACCGAAAATGCGGCGTTGCACCGATTTCGACACTGCCATTGCTGGCAATTGCCGCCAATTTGGCATCTGATTTGATATGTCAGAACACATCAATGTGAACCAGGGCTTAAGGCCAATTCATACCATAGAAATGCAATCCGGATGCTCATCTGCGTTTGACGCAGCCCAGCGCATTTTCCCCCTTTTTTCTTAACCTTAAAGTGATTGTTTTAACAAAACTAAAAAAACAGACTTTACAAACATGTTATAATTACCTCTTCTGTGCAGTTGGTTTGCACAGACCAGCCTGGATCCTCCTCTTCTTGGGTCCCTCTTCGCTGCTCCTGGCCCCTCCCCTCCTGTCGGGTGTCCCCACAGCAAGCAGCTTGCTATGGGGGCACTCGATCCAAGTCATCAGGAGGAGAGTCTGGGTGGCTAAGACACCTCTGGAGAGAGATGGGGCTCAGGTAAGTAATTAGGGAGTGCTGGATAGGCTGCTACACACAGGTGTTTTTTTTTTTTTTTTAATGCATTAAGAAAAAAAAAATTTTTAAAACCCTCTGCATTTACAACTCCTTTAAATAAGGACATGTGCGTTCCAGGGCTTTTGATACGTTTTGCCAGTACATATAAATAAAAAATGATCCACGCAGGTTACTAATACATAAATAACGTGAAATAATCCACAATGATGCCCAAAAATAAACACAATGAATGAAACCCAAATAATGTGTGTGTCAAAGAGTCCAAATCATGGTGATTAGTTAGTGACGATAATCATAAAAGTTCATAGTAGTGGAATCTTGTAATTAAATATCTATGTTGTGAAAATGATGTTGATCTTCGTGACTAAACTGTCACGTAATGCTCACAGAGCTCTTACCTCCAAGTGGAGAAAGATGAGCCTCAAAATCAATATCCTATGGTGGGATGGAATATCTACCGTCCGTGTTCTCAAACGATATCCGTATGGGCGATTCTGGATATGGTCCACCATCTACTGAGCAAGTCTTCTCTCTGTTATGAGCTGGGTTAGCCTCCAAGTCTTGTGGTTCCATGGTTAAAATTTTGTGTTCGCCATTCAGGTAAATAAAAGAAAAAACAGGCCTCCCATAGTGTAATATATAATGATAATGCAGTTTATTAAAAATACCAAATAGCCTCTTACATTCAAATAGTAAAAAACAAGTTTATCTGTGTGTTGTCTCGTGTCAAACACATTCCTTGCGTCACTTCCAGTTACTCGAATTTCCAGCCACGTTCCGTGGCCTGTTTTCTTTTATTTCCCTTTTACCCTTTTATTTCTCATTTACCATGGAAACCACAAGACTTGGAGGCTAACCCAGCTCATAACAGAAGGCTTGCTTAGAATATCGTGGACCAGATCCAGAATCGCCCATATGGGATATCGTTTGGGAACACAGACGGCAGATATTCATCCCACCATAGGATATTGATTTGAGGCTCATCTTTCTCCACTTGGAGGTAAGAGCTCTGTGAGCATTACTTGACGGTTTAGTCACGAAGAACAACATCATTTTCACAACATAGATATTTACAAGATTCATCACTAGTATGAACTTTTATGATAATCGTCACTAATCACCACGATTTGGACTCTTTGTGCACACACATTATTTGGATTTCATTCATTGTACTTATTTTTGCACATCATTGGGGATTATTTCACTTTATTATTTATGTATTATTAACCTGCGCAGATCATTTTTATTAATATTCACAGTTTTTTGTGTTTAGTGTACACTTTAGATCTTGCAGTGGTTTTACATATTTTATATATTAGCACATCTAATTTATTTTCACTCATTTAGTAGCGCAAGGGATCACACCCAAACAGTGTTCCAGTATAGTCCAGTGCAGGAAAAATGCAGCACGTTCTACTTTTTTTTCTGGAACTGAGCACACTGGAACTGCAAGCACTGGTATGAACTAGGCAATTGAAAATCATAACCTACTTTCCATGCTTTTTTGATGCAGGCATTTTTTAAAATAAAATAAATAAATCAATATATCCTGTAAAGGCCAGTGGATGGTACAACATGCAGCAGGGGACCAAGCATCCAATAACCCCTGGAAGTGTCAGGTGTACTTTCACTAATCTATAGCCCTGGTTAACACCAGTGCAGCTTTGAAATCACACTACTGTAAAGCCACGGATCAGTGTCATTTGGGCCTCCAATTTCATTGCAGCTTGAGACTTCATTTAACAGAAGTCTATGCAAGTTGCAATGAAATCCCAAAAAAGTAAAGCAGGAACTTTTTTCAAAGGCACTGCGACTTGAGTTGCAATGATTTGAGCGGTTCCATTGCTGGCAATGTCACGCGATTTTGAACTGTCAAATCACCTGACAAAATGTACCAGTGTACTCTCTGAAAGCTCTATGGAAGCTGAAAACCCTTGCACCAAACACTTCTAAGGGTGTTGAATGGATAGTCCCCGGCTGTTTGATTCCATCTGTCAGCACCTACATCACTGTTGTGTCCTGCAGTGATGTAGGGGCCAGCAAACGGTACCAAAGCAGGAGATCATGCCTTAGACACTCCCGGAAGTGTTATGCCGCGTACACACGACCAGACTTTGACGGACTATGTCCGACGGTCTTCCCGGCGGACTTTGAGCGGAGGTCCGACTGACTTTCTGAACGAAACAGACTTGGCCACACACGACCGGACTAAGTCTGTTCATTTTGAACGTGATGACGTAAATGGGACTAAACAAGGACGTTCAATAGCCAGTAGCTGCCTTTGCGTCGTATTTGGTCTGTCGGACCAGCACACAGACAAACGGTTTTCCAGATTTTTAGTTGGTAGCGAGTCCATCGCATAGATTTGAAACCGGTTTTATTTCTAGGTCCGCCGGACTTTTGGGAAAGAAAAAGTCAGCTGGAGCCCAAACACTATCGAATTGTCCGACGGATTCTGGTCCGCCAGAAAGTCTGATCGTGTGTACGCGGCATTAGATGCAGGAAAAAAAAAAAAAGGGAAGAAGGAGCACTGTAGGAGTGTTAAACATGTAAAATGGTTGACATGATAACTTTTAAATAGACCTTCATGATTAAAGTGACCAAGCCATTACACAACAGTGTTCTGCAGATTCATCTAGCGATAACGGGGCAGAGAAGAACAAACTATAAAATAGAAAAGCCGTTATTTCTAACACCACCAGGTATTCATTGATATTATATATGTCATTAGGAAACATACCATTCTGCAGTACTCACCACATACTTGGCATGTATGTCACGCACAATATTAGCCTCAGTCACCTCAAACGTCAACCTGATGGGCACGTCATGTTCTTGAGTATGTGCCCACATCTCTTTCAGTTGTTGTGTTAGAAGAGGATGGGCATTCGGCTCCTCTAGCAATCTACCTTCTGAAAGAGAGGGAGAATGTTTAAATACAGTAAATGAGAACACAATCAAAAGAGGTTTTTAACCTCAAATGCACAATCTGAATGCGTTGGCCATCCATGTTCAATCCGATTTAGCCTTCATAAAGCTATCTAATGTAAGGACCTATCCAAAAAAATCACCAAGTTTCTTTTAAGGCAAGCCCTTTTATTAAATCTTTGCTCCTGGAGATAATTTGTATAATCAGATTGTAATGTGTATGGTTAGCGTTGCTCGGTAGGAACCCCACAGCAATGGTCTCAATAGTAGGGGTGCTAATGACAATGAAATAGGTAATGGTCTTTCATCCAGACTATCCTATCAGTAAGTTTTTTTAGATTGCAGAATAAACTGATGCAAATGGAAGAAAGAAAGAAAGAAAGAAAAAAAAAAAAAAAAGCATACACATTCCATACAGTGTGCCTGGTGGGAATTGGATTGTGGTAGCCAAAACATGCTTCAACAAATACTTCCAAATATGGTGCCATTCATTGGGAATGTCATCCCATCCCACTGTACAATATTGGGCAACACACCCATACTGCAACACATTACAATGGAAATATGGTGAGCTTATTGTTGGGTGCATTGGAAGCCCATTTACAACGAAAAGGCTGCTTTAGTTCAACGCTCATTAAAACACTAAAGCTTATTACACACATTGAGATTAACGGATGAATGATCATCTTTTTTTTTTTTGTTTTGTTTTTTGCATGCTAGTCTCCAAATCGAAAATGAAGAGGTTACTAAAGTACAGAAAATTATCGAACAACAGAATAAAAATTCAGAAGTGACGTAACTTATTGCATTTTTGGACAACTGTACCGATTAAAAACGAAAGTCTTACGATCTGGAATCATACGAGAAAAAAACTTGTATTTGTCCCTTTGAAAAATTTGGACAAAAGCTGTATGCCAACAATCAGATTATCATATGATCACTTTGAAAGCGGTATTTGTATGATTTTCTGATCGTGTGTACAATCCTTAACCCTAGCATGCGAATCCAGTCTAAACAAATTAAATGTCCTTTGTCTGAGCACTTTGTGTATTTTTGTATAGCAACCTCTTAATGATCTATTTTAACAGATAACAAACTGATGTGTAAAAGTGTTTCAATCGAAAAACAAAACTGCAAAAACAAGTCATGGGAAAAAAAAATTGTGATCATAGCTCACTTGACATCATCATTTCCTTCATATATTAATCTGGTGATAAAAGGAACCCATTGCAAAATAAATAACCACCACACTGAGGCTTCCACTGCTGACAATTACGTCTGAGAAATGCTAGATGCCTGGCTGTCCGATTTTCTTGCTCCAATACCTGAAGTCGATTAACCAGATCAAAAAGTATGCAGAAAAGGGCCTCTGGCTTTCCTGATTTGCATACTTGTTCCAGGGGCAGTCGCTTCATTATACTGACTATAGTGGATCATAAAAGGAGGCTAGCAATGGCCGCCCTCATAATTCTCTCATGATAGGTTTACGTTAACATTTATCTCCAGACAAAATTTTGTTTCAGATTTTATATTTGTCAAAAAAAAAAAAATATATATATATATATATATATATATATATATAGAAGGAAAAAAAAAAAAAAAAAGAGGGGGTGGGAGGTTCAATCTCCCACAGATCTTTAGAGAAAAAAAACAAAACAAAAAAAAAACACACCCTATACATTTTTTTTTACTGCAATCTTCAGGACCCTCCAATGAGGTCACAGCTCCTTCCTCTTTTTACTCAGTCCTTGCCCATACGCAAGGATGGTTACTGTGAGTCCAGGTTGCATATGGAGCACCTGCAGGGAGAGTGCGCATGACAGCCTGGTACCACAGGAGATGGTATGGATGATGCTTGCCTTCATTCAACCCAGGAAATGGAGCAGCTGATGCAGGGCTAATATTCCATATCTTTTTTTTTTTAGTTTAATAGGTACATAGCAGCAAAAAAGGAAAATAGGAGGTGCTGCTTTAAAATTTCATAAAGGCCCTAAAATGGGGAGCTTGAGATTAATTTTCCATGTTTGTCAATTGCACCCCAACTGCTGGGTCAGGAAGGGTGTCCTGAGCTGAACGTTAAGAACATCCACATGACGGTAAGCTCGTTTTCCAGTTTTGCATGGTTAATACAAGCTTAAGCTCCACCGTCACAGCAGAGGCAGCAGAATGTACCAAACAAAACTATTTATATATTGACATTGCTTGAGGCCTGAAGAAATGGGCACACCCTGAAAGCTTGCCCTGAAAATTTGGATGTTGGTGCAAATAAAAAATAAATAAAAGTATCATGGTATTTGTTGAGCTGCAATTTGAGATGACATTTTCTTCTCCAGTAATTCAGTACCTGTTCCATCACTCTCCTCAGAGCCCAGGCTGTCTTCACTCAAACTAAGCATCCCACTCAGCCGTACTGCCATGTCTGGATCATCCACCAACTCTGCAGTCTCTGGCGGTTCCTCAGGTGGTCCGGGGCCTCTTTGATCTTTAAGTGTGGAAGGACGGAGATGCTTAAGAAACTTGGATGCCATCTAGAATGAGATTCAACATCTGAGTCTAAGCCGATTATAAAGAGTCCTTTATGACAGGCATAACAATTAAACATTCCATTTGAAAGATTTACCTGTATAGAAGACACTAAATACTTACCTCTTCCACTACCCACAGTGCTGAATGCAGCTTTGATGAAGAGGCCTGCTGAGGATTTTAAGAAACTGACACTTCCTGGAGTGTCAATCTCCTGTTTCCCTGCAGTGCTCACTGTTCCTCCTGCTGACTGCCATGTCACTACTCTGTTCTGTAGAGAAAGGTCAGTGGGAGGAACCAGTAAGTGCTGCAGGAGAAACAGAAGATCAACAATCCCAAAGGAGGTAGTTAGTAGGGAGTTTATTATCTAAATGCAGAGAGTGAATTCAGATTATAAAAAAGGGGGATTTTAGGACCACTTCAATCTGTTGTATATGAATTAGAATAACAGGAGTGGGCCAGGGACACTTAGGCTGGATTCACACCTATGTAGTTTTAGTGCTTTTTGCAGATTTGCACTACAGTCCATTTAACATGGTTTTCTATGGAACATGTTCTGTAATGGAAGTCTTCAAAAATGCAAAAAGCACTAAAACTGCATAGGTGTGAATCCAGCCTTAGGCTGCATTTGGACTGGAGCGTCTTCAGCTCATAAAACACCCAACAAGCAAAATCCTAGAAGAAGACGAAGAAGACGAAGAAGACGAAGAAGACGAAGAAGACGAAGAAGACGAAGAAGACGAAGAAGACGAAGAAGACGAAGAAGACGAAGAAGACGACACTTCTTTGGGGCAGATTACAGGCGGTTTTCTGCCTTTTACATTAGGGACCTGAACAAAAACACGCAACTTTGAAATGCTTAGGTGTGAATGTAGCATTAGACCCCTTTCATATGACTTGTCCCACGATTTTGTATTGCAAAAATCGCATGACAAGTTAATCTCCATGCTTTTCAATGATTACCATTCATATTGGCATGACTTTAAGTCGTGCCGACTTCAAAGTAGTCCCTGCACTACTTTGGTCCAACTTCCATGATGTCCATAGACCTCAATGTTAAACCCTCACATAGTATGCAAATGGTACCCGAATAATATCAACGCGATTTCAGTACGACTTTGTAAGCACAAGCAGCTTTTTGACCCTTGTCCCACCCAATCCTTTCAGCATAGTAGCCCCTCCCAAGCACATTTTTCTACCACACATTCACTTCCTGGTTATTCTCAGCAGCAATGTGCTCCAAATAGCCCAAAAAAAATAAAATAAAATAATAATAATTATGAGATGTCCTTTATAATGAGCAAATCATTTGATTGATCCGTGAGCTGCAGCAGCAATGACAACTCCTGTGGCAATATATTGAGTAGCAAACATTCTGTCACAAGACACCAACCAGGAACTGGAAACAACTATGGCAGGAAAAGGAATTGCCTCACACCATGTATGTTTTCATTGGTTAATGCCAAAGTTGTGGCAAAGTTGTACAAAGTAGCACTGATCCCAAATCGCATCAAAATCGCACAAGTGTGAAAGGGGCCTTAGCCTTGTGAGAAAAGTTAGGTGATGCTGGATATCCTCCAGCCAGGAAATGAGGCTGTATTTGACTTCAACTTCTAAAGCACGGTCAACTTAAATGGCAAGACACCACTATCCCATAGGAATGCATGTATGTCCGTATTTCATCCGCAAACGGATGGCTGAAATACAGACATAATGTCTGCATGTGTGAAAGGGTCCTAAGGTGTGTGCATAGACTCCCTCTAGTGGAGCATTAAGGCATGACATGTTTTCCCTAATGGAAGAAAGCATAGATGGACTTGTTAGTTCCCAAGTTTCTTCCCTTACCTCTGCAGCGGGATCTGCTGAATTAACAGACAATCCATCATGGCGGGCTGTGTTTAGCAAACCTTCAAGGACCGGGTCCTTTGAGATTGCGGTTCCACTCCCTTGCACCTGTAAAAAGCGCTCCACCAGGAAAGCTTTAGGTAATGTATCAAGACCCGAGCCCTGGGTCCAGCCCTACAAAGAGGCAAAACCTTGTGCTTTGGATATGAGGCCCCAGGTACCATCCACTTTGGCCACAGTGGCACTTTGGATTAATCTGATCTATGGAGGCTATTTAAATCCAACATGGATCCCTCCTGGGGTTCCTCAGAGAAAATCTTCACTCGTGACCAACACCTTAGACACTGGCGAACTGATAGTGAACTTCCTGGATTGGGTATACCAGTGTCCATCACCTGAAGGTGGTCTATAACCCATTAAGTAATTACTTAAGGCGCTGTGTCCCATGATGTACAATAAAGAAACAGTACATTTGTTCTCCATGGCCCCACCACATGGAGAATGTAGCTACACTGTTGCGCACTCCCAAGATAGACTATGAAGTATGGGATTAGTATTATGTATAGAAAAATGCACATGACCGCGACTACTACTGCTTGTTCAAAACAGAAGTAGATTTGTAAATTCTCTTTAGTGTCTGCCTATAATCGTAGGGCAATTACACAACTTTTCCTGACTAAAGCTGGCCATAGACAGTTAGGCGGGTTAAAAAAAAAAAAAAAAAAAAAAAGAAGGGTGAAGATTTCCTTATTCGCACAAACAAGGCGAATGGAGGATTCCCCCACATGGGGGCATTGTATGCGGACAGCAGGATGCAGAGCTGTCAGAATACATGGATCAGTGGCTGCTGATCAACAAAAGCTTTCCAGCAGGTCGCTTCGTCAGAAGCCAAGTTTCATTCAGGGTATGGCCAGCTCAACAATAGTTTATGTATTAACATTAGCTGAATTTAACTACCTCAGCTCCAGAAGGTTTTACCCCCTTCATAACTAGGTCATTTTGCGCTTTACACAAATAGAACTTTCTTTTGATGGTACTTCATTAGCACTGGGTTTTATTTTTTATTATATAAAAAACAACAAAAAAAAAAAAAAGGGAGAGATCCCTCTGTACAGAGCCCTATATTGAGGCTGATCAGCAGGTCCCAGCCATGAATTATTGGCTGGGAACTGCTGACAAAATGCCCATTGTGTACAATCAGGCGTGCCCTAAACTCAGAAATAAGCAGCGACATACAGCTTTGGCCAAAAGCTTGGAGAATGACATATTAAAGCGGAGGTCCACCCTAAAGTGGACCTTCCGCTCATCGGAACCCTCCCTACAGTACAGGTATCTGTACCCACTTCCGGGATAGCTCTCTGCAGAAAGGGGCGTACATTAAGCCCCTTTCCGCAAGTGCCCCGCTGCCTGCTGGGAAACACACAGATCCCAGAGGCAGCGGGGACCGTCCTTATTGCGCAGCGCAACTCGCGCATGCGCAGTAGGGAACCGGGAAATGAAGCCGAAAGGCTCCATTTCCTGATTCCCATACCCAAGATGGCGGCGGCAGGACCCGAGAGATGATCTAAAGATCGGCTTCGGGTGCCGACATCGCGGGCGTGCTGGACAGGTAAGTGTCACTATTTTAAAAGTCAGCAGCTGCAGTATTTGTAGCTGCTGGCTTTTAAAAAAAAAAAAAAAAAAAAAACACGCGGAGTCCCGGCGGACTCCCACTTTAGTTTGCACAAAGTCTGCTTCCTCCGTTTTTATGATGGCAATTTGCACATACTCCAGAATGTTATGAAGAGTGATCAGATGAATTGCAATTAATTGCAAAGTCCTTCTTGGCCATGAAAATGTCCCCAAAAAAAAAAAAAATAACTAATCTCGCCTGCGTTCACATTAGAGTGAATTGACATGCCAAATCGCAGCCTATTGGACTGTCCCAATTTGTGCCAATGCACCAATTTCCAAAAGTAGTTCCTGCACTACTTTTGGCAACTTTGGGGGTGATTTCATTCGACATCTGTACATGAACCCACACAGATGTCTTTCAAATCACCCCCAAACTCACACTGAAATGCGGGTTTGAATTTGCACGATTTCAAACCCACGTTCAGTGTGAATGAGGGCTTTCACTGCATTTAAGCCCTGCCGCAAAAGGACCAGCTGACATGTCAGTGAGTCGCTCGTTAACACAGGTGTCAGTGTTAATTAGGACAAGGCTGGAAATCACTCTGTAATGCTAATTGAGTTAGAATAACAGACTTGACGTATTAACCACTTCCCAACTGGCGCACAACGATGTATGTCGGCAGAATGGCACGGGCAGGCGAATTGGCATGCAGGTACGTCCATTTGTATTTGCCACCCTGCCATCGCGGGCGCGCCGGTCGGGACCCCCGTGAGACCGGTCGCAGGTCCCACGGACTCGATTGCCACGGGGATACCCGCAATCGTTTCACGGGGAGGCTGAATGAGGAGATGCTGATGTAAACGGCATCTCCCCGTTCTGCCTAGCAACAAGTGACACTGATCTCTGCTTCCTGTGATTGGAGCGGAGATCAGTGTTCACTAACACACAGCCCAGCCCCCCACAGTTAGTAACACGCCCCTAGGACACACTTAACCCCTACAATGCTACCCCTTGGTTAACCCCTTCACTGCCAGTGTCATTTACACAGGAATCAGTGCATTTGTATAGCACTGATTGCTGTATAAATGACAATGGTCCCAAAAATGTGTAAAAAATGTCTGATGTGTCCGCCATAATGTCGCAGTCACAATAAAAAAAAAAATCCCTGATCACCGCCATTACTAGTAAAAAAAAAAAAAAAAATATTAATAAAAATGCCATAAAACTATCCCCTATTTTGTAAACGCTATAATTTTCTTTTTGATATTTTTGGGGGATATTATAGCAAAAAGTAAAAAATAATGCTTTTTTTTTTTTTAAATTGTCACTCTTTTTGTTTATAGTGGAAAAAAGAAAAATTGCAGGGGTGATCAAATACCACCAAAAGAAAGCTCTATTTGTGGGAAAAAAAATAAATAAAAAATAAAAAATAAAAAAAAAAGGGACGTCAATTTTGTTTGGGAGCCATGTCGCACGACCGCGCAATTGTCAGTTAAAGCACCGCTGTGCCGAATCGCAAAAAAGTGGTCTGGTCTTAAGCCAGCAAAATGGTCCGGTCTGAAAGTGGTTAAAAGGAGATCGGTGCTTGAAATCATTGTTCTTCCTCTGTTAACCATTTTTTTTTGGTGCAACAAATGCAAGGTTTGCAATAGCACTAAAGGAGGGGAGAAAAAAAAAAAAAGTTTTCCCTCATTCAGCGACGATAAAAATGATAAATTTAAGTCTTTAATTACTTGTGATCGTACCCATGTGGTTTACGTACTTGAATGTCCATGCCAGAACCACCAGAAGATTAAAGACGAGAATTAATGAGCATGCTAGTAATAATAAGAAGGATAAGAATAAGGATTTGAGAAACATAACGTTTCACAACATTTTAAAATTTTAAAAAAAATACAACAGCGACCCCAAGAAGCTTTTCTTCTATGAGTGATAGAATCATGGGGCATTGGAGGTGGTAAGATATGCTCAAAGAGGTATCAAGGAGAGAAACACAATAGGTATATAGATAGGGGACCTTACAGCCACAAGGACTCAATATCCATATAGACCAGGAATTTGCAATTAGCGGACCTCCAGCTGTTGCAGAACTACAAGTCCCATGAGGCATAGCAAGACTGACAGCCCCAAGCATGACACCCAGAGGCAAAGGCATGATGGGACTTGTAGTTTTGCAACAGCTGAAGGTCCGCTAATTGCATATCCCTGATATAGACTTTAATTGTTTTCTGACCAATTTCTGATTTATGCACCTTACATTTATAACACACTCTGGCTATTTTGGGAACACAGTCTCACAGTACCTTGTGCTATTGGTACTAACATTTATAGGAATATATAATGGAATATATTAGAGGATATTTCTGTTTGCGGGAGTATGGAATAAAGTTCTTTTGTTCTGTATCTGGCCGTTAAAAAAAAAAAACATAAAAACATTATTGGAGTAAATTTTTTCATTTGCATATATTCAGCTTTCTTATACCATTGATGAATTGATATAGATTTAGAGCTATTTTTTTAATTATGTGTCTAAATATTACACATTGCTGTATTAACTGCGTATATTTTCAAAAGTACATTTGTTTAGCTTTTTGTATAAGTGATAGTATATAGCATGTTGGAATTCAATCTGTGATATTATGCATGTATAAATACAGTTTTGGGTCCACAATCAGCGTCACAGCGAGTTGACCAAATCTCAGGGCCGTTTGCCCATATATAAAAATGGCGTGGAGACTTCAGACAACCTGCCGCCCCGGGAAGATGTTGCATGACGAAACACGCAGGACGGGGCAAGGACTGATATCAACACGCTATCCAGGATAACACTCACGGCTTGCATACCAAGCTGAGCGGCCAGAGGTGATCAGGAACACATATGCCAGCTATTCCCAGTGTCGGGTCGGACACTTAAATGCGAGTTTAATGATCTTAAAAAGGTTTATTTAAAAAAATTAAATTTTTTTTTTGAAAAACTTGAGTTTTGAAGAGGACGATTGTGTCTCTAGTTCTAGTACTGCAGTGTTACACAATGGCTGTGCTTCGTTACTCCCTCCCTTACTGGAAGTCTAATGACTAACTTGAAAACCATGCACTACCCGCTTGGCTGAGGTTATCTCAGACACCAATGACTAGTTGCCTGGCTGCCATGCTAATGCTTTGTCACCAATACTTTGGGTCATTGACCTGAAAAAGTATAAAGATGCTGCAGGTGTGTCCCTCAAAACATACTGGATGCCCAACACAGCCAAGCAAGGAGCATTTTTAGAATTTAGGTTGAATAAAGACACCAGTCCATCCAGTTCAACCTGAGTGTCTACAATTGTCCCTATCCCTGTACATTGCACACTCACATTGGTCCCTACCCTCAAGGAGCCCACAATCCAAGGTCCCCATTTATATACTAGGGCCAATTTTGGACATAAGCCAATTAACCTACCTGCATGTCTTTGGAGTGTGGGAGGAAACCGGAGTACCCGGAGGAAACCCACGCAGGCACAGGGAGAACATGCAAACTCCAGGCAGGTAGTGTCGTGGTTGGGATCTGAACCAGCGACCCTTCTTACTGCTAGGTGAGAGTGCTACCCACTACACCACTGTGCCGCCCATTAGCAATGGCAGCTCCCATACATCTGTCAAGGGAGGGAGGCAGTGATTGCAAACTGGGTGTCTGCTGGGAGGTGGAGGTGTAAATCACTCCCATTGTGCTACGGTGTTCTCACGGCAGCCATCAGAACACAGTGATCAGTGTTGCCAGCCATAGCAGGTGGTTGTACAAAAGTTCCTTTGTGCACTAGCGCAGTCATGTTGGAACAGGAAGGGACCATCCCCAAACTGTTCCCACAAAGTTGGAAGCATGAAATTGTCCAAAATGTCTTGGTATACCAACACCTTAAGCATTCACTTCACTGGTACTAGGGGGACAAGCCCAACCCCTGAAAAACAACCCCACACTAGAACCCCCCTTTCACCAAATCATTTGGAACAGTTCACAAAGCAAGGTCTATAAAGACATGGACGAGCTTTGGGGTGGAGGAACTTGACTGGCCTGCACAGAGAGTCTGAACCTCAACCCGAAAGAGCACCTTCAGGGGGGAAAATGAAAGCGGAGACTGTGAGCTAGGCCTTCTTGTCCAACATCAGTGCCTGACCTCACAAATACGCTTCTGGAAGAATGATCAAACATTCCCATACATACATACACACACACACACACACACACACACACACACACACACTTCTAAACTTGGTGGACAGCCTTCCTAGAGAGGGTGGAACAGCTAAATACTTAACCCTACAGACTGCCTTTAAAGTTCATGCAATGCATGAATCTATCTATTGGTGATAGAGGGGGTGGCAGGAGAGAGGGGGCGGTGCCCATGTGCCCTTATGGACACACCACCACTGATACACACACACACAGATCAGATTCCCCATCCACACATCAATGTAGATGGAGGAATCACTCCTCCTGTGCCTTTATATTCTAACAGTGGGGAGCCATCCCTGCCATCCGAATACACTGATCAGTGTTGCCCACTATAGCCAATGGCACTGATCATACAGGAAAAATCCAGACAGGCTGGTTGTACACAAGTCGATAGATTGACTTGTGTACAACCAGCCTGCCAATACCTGGATCTAAATTCATCCAGTCGCTCTATGAATGTTTGCCCTTGCTATACAGTAGCGAAGTGCTTTAGTCTGTACTCACCTTCTGCGGACGACTGTGTTCTTCAGTTCAGATACTGTACATCTAAGGCACACATAGAAATGTTAGGAATGCCTAACCAGAAATTATGGAAGCATACAAGAAATTTTTATCCCGGGATGTGTTTCTCCTATTCTTATGAATGCAGCTTTTTATGTGGCTGTGTGCCTTGCAACTCTTGACAAATACAATGCTTTCTTGTTCCTTTATTTAGATGTGGAGGCTGATTGTTTTCCCTAGGACTGGAGAGAAGTTGGGTTCTGTCCACTGGCTAAACCTGAATCCCAGGAGCAGGTTTGGGTCACATCCGGGCCAACACTAACAAAAAGTATCAAAAGAAAAGCCTCTAGCTGAAGCAACTATACTGTGTATAGTATTATATAAAACCTTCCTACACATTATGACAACATAGGAAGCATGTTCTAATGCAAGATTTAAAAGCACACGTATGGAGAGCATGAAGGCGGCCATTCCTGATCTCGCCTTCTAAAAAATTTGAATTCTCTGGCTGATCCAGTGAACAGGTTTACAGATTAGAAGTCCTGACATGCTCAGTAGGAATGAGACTTGCCAACTGAAATAGACTTCTATCTGCTGACCAGCTTTATGGAGAAGCCGATGTCATTTTCCAGCAGGACTTGGCACCTGCCTATACTGCCAAAAGTACCAATACCTGGTTTAATGATCATGGTATCATGGTGCCTGATTGGGCAGCAAATTCACCTGACCTAGAGAGAATCTGTGGGGTATTGTCAAGAAGGAGATGGAATACACCAGACCCAACAATGCAGATGAACTAAAGGCCGTCATCAAAGCAACCTGGGCATACATAACACCTTAGCAGTGCCACAGGCTGATCCCCTTCATGCCAAGCCACATTGATGCAGTAATTTATGCAAAAGGAGCCCTGACTAAGTACTAGTGCATACTATACATGGACATTTTCAGTAAGCCAACGTTTTTTTTTTTTCATTGGTCTTTTGGAATATTCTAATTTTCGGAGATACAGAATTTTGGGTTTTCACTAGCTGTAAGCCATAATGATCAAAATTAAAAAGGAAAAAAAAAAAAAATTGTTTAAAATGTATCGCACTGTGTGTAATGAATCTATAAAATATATTAGGTTTTTCACTTTTTGAATTGAATTACTGAAATAAACTTTTTGATTATATTCAAATTATTTGAGATCCACCTGCATATGGTGGAAGGATCCTAGACTAATTAGCTTCTGGTTTTGTGTATTTGGCCTCATATTCACGTTGTTTTATCTGCCCATACCAAAAGAAGCCAAGTTTTCCTTATATCATTGTCTGGAGGCCTGTTCACTCAACAGAAGCTTGCCTGTTATCCATTTCTGTCAGCCAAAAGAACAATTACCCAAGCCTGGAAAAAATAAATAAAAAAATCCATCCCCTTTCAGGGAGTGAGAGATCGCATGACCACGTTTATGCTTAAAGAGGAAGTAAACCCTGATGAGTTTACTTCCTCTTTCATTCCCTGTAAAGGCAAATCAGTAGCCCATTATGTGTCACTTACCTGACACAGGAGCCAGCGAAGTCGCCGCTGTCCCCTGTAGTCCGCCGCATCCATCTTGTTGGTGGGGTCTCGCAGCTCCGCCGCTGTCATTCGGCGAAGCCGCGATGACGTCATTCCCGCGCATGGGAGTCGACAGGCGCGGCAGCTCCATTCTTGGAAATGCCGCGCTCAGTGTGCCTGCGCCCCGCTGTCTACGGCGCATGTGCCGTAGACAGCGGTGCCCGTTTTCGGGCAGATATCTCCTAAACCATATAGGTTTAGGAGATATTGCTTGGACCTACAGGTAAGCCTTAATCTAGGCTTACCTGTAGGTCAAAGTGGTTTGTAAGGGTTTACAACCACTTTAATGAACAGATGTTGAGCATCAGCAACGACTCATGCCAAGTTTCTCAAAATTTTGGAACCATGGCTGAAATAAACCTTTCCTACCCTCCCCCGCCAGCCAGCTTGGGCAGCCTATGACGGATGGTCCCGATGCTCCCAAACCCTTACCTTCTTCCCATCTCTTGGCCTCTATCCTTCTGGCGTCCCTTTCTTCCCCAGACTCCTTTATCCTTTCTCCAACTCCCTACTAGGTAGGTGCGGGAACTCCTTTCCTCTAGATTCACACTTCTGCCTAACTTTCTTCTGGCTTCCACTAGGGGTGCAACGGATCGTCACCGATCCGTGATTCGGACGGGTCACCCCGCTCAGATCGGCACATGCCACGATCCGCAGTCTCGGCCTTAGGAAAGGCAGCGGCTTCGGCCTAGTTCTGAAGCGGCGGCCATCTTTCTACACCCAGGCCGTTTACAATGTGATCGCTCCAACGCCGGTTCCTCTCTCCCCTCTCTGTACTAACCTGTACAGTGGGGGGGGGAAAGAGATCGGATGGAAGCAGCCATCCCTCCATACCCTGCCAATACCCTACCATACCCAGCCAATATTACAGTGGGGGAGATTGTGGATATTACAGCGGGGGCTATATGGTGGTGGAATTTTAACAGGTTTTTGCAAATTAAATTATTTGCCTTTTTCCTTTTCAGTTCAGTCTAGGCTGTATATTGCACCACCTTTTGGATATTGGCGATATTGGTGAGCCCAGGGGGTGACCCGTAGTTGTGGGAAAACCTCTCTGGGACCCCTTGGCCCTTATGGTCGCATGAACACTATTTACTGCTGTTGTGTTAGCTACATTTTTTTTACTGTTTATGCATCACCTTATTTTTGCTTTCCTTGTGAGCCGACTTCTGTTAAAAGCTTAATGCTAGCCGCTGCATGGGTGGAACTTTTGCAAGTTAACCACTTGTTAAAAAAACAAAAAAAAACACAAACACTATTGAAACAGATGTTTTGAAACAAACACACATACAGATCAGAAATTCCAAATCGTATCCAGTCAGTGCCCCTTAAACAAAAATCAGCCAGGCAGCTAGCATTATCCAAGAAAAGACTGCAACTGGTGCCCTGAAATTCCCTCAGTATAACTTTCATTTTAGGTACATATAACCTTTCCACTAAAGTCTCTCACGATGTTTACCAAGGTAATGCAATTTCAAAAAGGATTTAATTTTTTTAAATCTGCAGTTTTTATTAAAACAGCATCTGGCGATACCACCATGAAGGTCCTTGGTGACAAGACTGTCCATTTCTTAAAGTGGTCGTAAACCCTTGCAAACCACTTTGACCTACAGGTAAGCCTAGATTAACCACTTCCCGACCAGCGCACGACGAAGTACGTTGACAGAATGGCACGGGCAGGCATATTGGCGTACAGGCACGTCCAATATTCAATGCCGCCCTGCCATCGGGACCCCTGTGTGTCCAGTCACGGGACCCACGGACTCGATCGCCGCGGGCATCCCCGCGATCGTCTCACGGAGCGGCCGAATGGAGGAAATGCTGTGTAAACAACATTTCTCCATTCTGCCTAGCAACTAGTGACGCTGATCTCTGCTCCATGTGATTGGAGCAGAGATCAGTGTTCACTAAATGAAAGCCCAACCCCCCCACAGTTAGTAACACACCCCTAGGAACACTTAACCCCTACACTGCCACCCACTGGTTAACCCTTTCACTGCCAGTGTCATTTACACAGGAATCACTGCATTTATATAGCAGTGATTACTGTATAAATGACAATGGTCCCAAAAATGTGTCAAAAATGTCCGATGGGTCCCCCACAATGTCGCAGTCACAATAAAAATCGCTGATCGCCGCCATTACTAGTAAAAAAAAAAAAATAGAAAATTATTAATAAAAATACTATAAAACTACCCCTATTTTGTAAACGCTATAACTTTTGCGCAAACCAATCAATAATCGCTTATTGCGATTTTTTTTTACCAAAAATATGTAGAAGAATACGTATCGGCCTAAACTGAGGGAAAAAAATGTTTTTTTATATATTTTTGGGGGATATTATAACAAAAAGTAAAAAATAATGCGTTTTTTTCAAAATTGTCGCTCTACTTTTGTTTATAGCGCAAAAAATAAAAACCGCAGGGGTGATCAAATACCACCAAAAGAAAGCTCTATTTGTGGGAAAAAAAGGACGTCAATTTTGTTTGGGAGCCACGTCGCACGACCGCGCAATTGTCAGTTAAAGCGACGCAGTGCCGAATCGCAAAAAGTGGTCTGGTCTTTGACCAGCAAAATGGTCCGGTCTGCAAGTGGTTAAGGCTTACCTGTAGGTCCAAGCAATATCTCCTAAACCTATATGGTTTAGGAGATATTTGCCCGAAAACGGGCACCGCTGTCTACGGCGCATTCGCCGTAGACAGCGGCGCGCAGGCGCACTGAGCGTGGCATTCTCAGCGACGGAGTTGCCGCGCGTGTCGGCTCCCGTGCGCATGCGCGGGAGTGACATCATCGCGGCTTCGCCGAATGACAGCGGCGGAGCTGCGAGACCCCACCAACAAGATGGATGCGGCGGACTACAGGGGACAGCGGCGACTTCGCTGGCTCCTGTGTCAGGTAAGTGACACATAATGGGCTACTATGCGATGCATAGTAGTCCATTATGCTTTGCCTTTGCAGGGAATGAAAGAGGAAGTAAACTCATCAGGGTTTACTTCCTCTTTAATGGTGCTCCTGTGTTGTCAACCTAAATTCTTCTTAATTTGCAGGGATTTCCTCTCACTCCCCGTTTAGGAAGGTTCCTGACCCTGCTAGCCCCCCGATCACAAAATAGTCTCCAAAACTCCAGACACTGGGCACACGCTTCCCGAGACTCAACGTACCAGACGCAAAACTTTATTTTTTATTTTTTTTTTTTTTTTTTTTTTATTGAAAGCCTGTGGCGTGCAAAACACACTCAAAAACTTCACCCGGAGCATAAAAAATGTGCACACACAGAGTGACACAAAAAAGTGCAGCGGATACACAAGACCTCTGAAATCAGAGGGCCTTGTCCTGAATCCCCCGGGGCGTTAGGCTCCAGACAGGGACTAGAACACTTAAAACTTGGTCCTTCTGGCCGAAACCAGGCGGACCCCGTTCTTTGGAAGGTCTGCCGAAACAGACCCACCCAAATACTAGGTGAGGCTCCCCCGAAGGCAGACCTGTGCACAGGACGCAAAACCTCTGCCTTAACCTAATCCATCAACTACTCTCTGCAAACACCTCAGATGCATGTTATTGGCACATACAGCAACAGTGAAGGAACACCAATGGTGATAAGGCCAGAGAGAATAGATACACTAGACCAGGGGTGGCCAACCAGTGGCCCGGGGGCCACATGTGGCCCGTGGAGCCCTTTGATGTGGCTCGCGACCTCCTTCTCTGGAATGGCGAGTTAGCAAGCCCAGATCGCAGGTTGCCGACCAGTCATACAACAGCATCGGTGTTGTGAATGAAGCTGGTGGTAGAAGAAGAAAACGGCTGCAGAGCAGAGCCCATAAGCTGATGCTTCCTGTACAGCGCCGGCTTTTGCCACAGGCAGAGTCTATGGCAAAGTTCAGTTAACCCACAGCACTACCCTGCACCCGCGGTGTGGGTAATCAGTGTGAAAGCAGTTTAGGCCCTTTTCACACGATCGGCCCTACCCAATTGGACCCTCAATTCACCTCTACAGAGCGGCAGATGTAAACAGACTTTTGTCCGTTTACTCCCGCCTGCCTCCAATCCGGTCCTAAAAATCTGAAAAAAAAAAAAAGAGAAGGGAGTTCACCCTCTTCCATCTGGGTGGATCGGTTTGGAGGGCCTATAGAGTAGCCGTGACCTGTCATCCGCCCGATCCGCTATTTGTAGCCCCCGACTGGTAACCAAGTTGCTTAAGTGGCCCTTGCTCTTAAAGAGGTTGGGCACCCCTGCACTAGACCTAGAAAGATATAGGACTCATAAGGAACTTATTTAACAGCAGCCTCATGAAGTTTAGGGATTGCCTGGAGAACTAAGTGAGCTGGGGATCCGCATTTAAAATTCATAGTTCAGGACCTCAGCATCCCCACTATGCAAGAACTCGATCTGCCAATTTGTAGGTTAGGCCCTCAAACTTCAGACTACAGTGGATATAAAAAGTCTGCACCCCCCTGTTAAAATGTCAGGTTTCTGTGATGAAAAAAAACAAAAAAATTAATAAAAATAAAACACAAAACCACAACAAATAAAAATAACTTTCAGAACCTTTTCCACCTTTAATGTGACCTATAAACTGTTCAACTCAATAAAATAATGTGGTTGTATAAGTGTACACACCCTCTTAACTGGGGGTGTAGCTGTGTTCAGAGTCAGTACACATCTGCCATCATTAAAAGTGTCTCTGATTAACCCCAAATAAAGTTCAGCTGTTCTAGTAGGTCTTTCCTGACATTTTCTTAGTCACATCCTACAGCAAAAACCATGGTCCGCAGGAGAGCTTCCAAAGCATCAAACAGATCTCATTGTTAAAAGGTATCAGTTAGGAGAAGGGTAAAAAAGAATTTCCAAGGCATTATATATACCATGGAACACAGTGAAGACAGTTATCATCAAGTGGTGAAAATATGGTACAACAGTGACATTAGCAAAAACTGGACGTCCCTCTAAAATTGATGAAAAAGACCAGAAGAAAACTGGTCAGGGAGCCTGCCAAGAGGCCTACAGCAACATTGAGGCTGGGTTCCCAAATATGCAAATTGGATGCAGGTTTCTCCGCATCCAATTAGCATTACATGAGATTGTGACTGGCTCTCTACGGAGCCGGTTCACATATCTCCGTTGCAGCTGTAGAGGGGCTTGCACAGGAGTGCTGTGCATCTTTAGCTCAATTTCAGGCAAAAAAAAATTTGTCCCTGAAAACAGAGAACACACCGGACCCCTGCTGCGAGCTCCATTCGTCAGAGGTGTGAACCCAGCCTAAAGGAGCTACAGGAATATCTGGCAAGTACTGGCTGTGTGGTACATGTAACAATCTCCCATATTCTTCATATGTCTGGGCTATGGAGTAGAGTGGCAAAACGGAAGCCTTTTCTGAAGGAAAAACATCCAAGCCCCGCTAAATTTTTCAAAAACACATCTGAAGTCTCCCAAAAGCATGTGGGGAAAATGTCTGATGAAACCAAGGTTGAACTTTTTGACCATAATTCCAAAAGTAATGTTTGGTGCAAAAACACTGCACATCACCAAAAGAACACCATACCCAAAGTAAAGCATGGTGGTGGCAGCATCATGCTTTGGGGTAGTTTTTCTTCAGCTGGAACAGGGCCTTGGTCAAAGTAAAGGGAATTATGAACAGTTCCAAATACCGGTTAATATTGGCACAAAACCTTCAGGCATCTGCTACAAAGCTGAACACGAAGAGGAACTTCATCTTTCGGCATGACAACGACCCAAGGCATACATCCAAATCAACAAAGGAATGGCTTCACGAGAAGAATAACGTTTTGGAATGGCCCAGCCAGAGCCCAGACCTGAATCTGATTGAAAATCTGTGGGGTGATCTGAAGAGGGCTGTGCACAGGAGATGCCCCTGCAATCTGACAGATTTGGAGTGTTTTTGCAAAGAAGAGTCAAGATGTGCCATGCTGATAGAATCGTACCCAAAAAGACTGAGTGTTGTAATAAAATCAAAAAAGGTGCTTCAACAAAGTATTAGTTTAGGAGTTGCACACTTATGCAACCATATTATTATTCAATTGAGTTGTACAGTTTATAGGTCACATTAACAGGTGGAAAAGGTTCTGAAATGATTTAGTTTTGTCTATTTTTTTTACATCACAGAAACCTGACTTTTTAACAGGGGTGTGTAGACTTTTTTTGTATGTTAAGATATAAACCCTCTCTCATCCATGAACCAAGGCCTAATCTTACATGTGAGATATAAGAGCAAGAGCCAATATAATCAAAATTATCTGACAGACAACCAGAAGTTCCAGGAACAAAGTGATCTTCTTGAATTGACTTACTACCTTAAAAGGGGTTGTAAAGGTTTGTTTTTTATTTTCTAAATAGGTTCCTTTAAGCTAGTGCATTGTTGGTTCACTTGCCTTTTTCTTTCACTTTCCCTTCTAAATGTTTTTTTTTCTTTGTCTAAATTTCTCACTTCCTGTTCCTCCTCAGTAAGCTCTTCTGGCTGACTAAACACCGCTCGGATGATGGTGTAAAGTTTACTGAAGAGAAACAGGAAGTGAGAAATTCAGACAAAGAAAAAAAAAAAACATTTAGAAGGGAAATCGAAGGAAAAAGGTAAGTGAACTAACAATGCACTAGCTTAAAGGAACCTATTTAGAAAATAAAAAATAAAGCTTTACAACCCCTTTAAAGAAAAGTAGACAATAGGTTTTATGTATAAAAGGCAAAATCAAGTATCCGTCCGATCGGTTTCTTTCCTCTTCTTCTGCTTCTCTGTTGATACATAAATGCTACATAAACCCCACAGCTGTAAAACGTGAGAATCCTAGACCTAAGTAGAAGGACTTAGGAGATGCTATCCCTGTCAGAAAGACAGGATCTGCACCCGCTACTGCCAATACCAGTGAGGGTGAGAATGAAAGACTAAATCCTAATTACCAATGCCCCATCAACAAGTCACATCCTCTCAGAAAAATGTTGAGCTTTAAGGGAAAGACCCTTGGAGGAATGCAGGGGGTTCCTAAGGAGTCAGGATATCTACTTCAGATGTTGTGCATTACAGCACTTCACCAAAACACTGCAAAGCTACAGTTAAGTGCTCGGAATGCGACAGCAGCATGCACGCATCAGCCTTCATCCAGGCTCCTCTAAACAGAACTCTGTACTCGCCCACGTTAAGTCATGGCAGAGAAAGGCACAATTTGCCAAAGTGTAGTGAGGTTTTCCTCAAAAGACTTGGGAGAAAAATGCATGCAACCTACACCAGGAGGGTGAGGTATTACATGCTGTTCATACTCAGTCACTAGGAGATTCATTTTCTGTATTCGGCAAAAAAACCTGGTTCCTGCTGCTTTCTATCTCCACCTTCTGTCCAAGTCCCCAATGCAATTGGGAATTTTGCAGAGTAGTGTTGGTAGCTCTGCACATTCTCAGTTTTCAGTGAGTTTCTATGCTGAGCATTTCCTCCCCATCACATCTGAGCAGCCCATGTGACTATAGAGCCACACAGGTGGGTGTATACACAGAGGTAAATGACAGCCCACTCCCTCCCTCCTCCATGCCCACCAACCAAACACAATAGAGGTGGGATATTACACCTTGATTGATGGAGGCTTCACCTCCCACAGGCTGGAGGGGCGTGACAGCCGGTGACTGGAAGAAATCCACCCACAGGCAGACTGGGAAAGAGCTGGGTCATGTGACAGCCGTAGAGTGAAGGAAAAAAGGGTACTTAGACTTTTCTTCATTAAAATAATTACAGTGCCATCAGCCATATATAGAGAACAATGGAAATTAAACGGTAGGGTTGAATTACTAACACTGGAGAGTGCAAAATCTGGTGCAGCTGTGCATGGAGTAGCCAATCAGCTCCCAACTTCAGCTTGTTCAATTAAGCTTTGACAAATTGGTGCCATGCCGACTTTGCAACGCCACACCGATTTCCAATAGTAGTTCTTGCACTACTTTTGGTGATTTTGGGGGTCGATTTTAATAGACATCTGTGCATGAACATGCACAGATTTCTTTTAAATCGCCCCCCGAACTTGCATTGAAATGAGAGTTTAAACCCGCCTCCAATGTGAACGAGGGCTAAAATCCGGAAGCTGATTGGTTACTATGCAGAGCTGCACAAGAATTTTGCACGCTCCGGTTTTAGTAAATCTCCCCCAATATATGTGTTTAGTGTTACTTTAACCACTTAATGACCAGCCGTCGTCATATGTCGGTAGTTTGAGGTGGAATACCATTGTTATGGCAGCATATAGCTACCATAACCCGGTATCCTCTTAAATGGCGGGAAGCTGGCTTTCAGATAAAAGTGGTCTCTGTGGCGGATCGCCTCCCACTGTGCGACAATCGGGTCCTCTCCCTGTGAGACTGGATGCCGAGTGAGGGAAAGATGGCCCCCCAACTGGGCTCCATTGAATTGGATGACGGAAGCGGCATTAAATGTCACTTCTGCCCAATGCTCTTAAAGTGGAAATTTAGATTTTTCTTCTTCAAAAGACTTTTCTCTTGCATTTAAGTCTAAATATGAGATCTGAGGTCTATTTGGCCCTAGATCTCACATTAAAGAAGTTATGTCAAGCTTTTTTTTCTATTACAAGGGATGTTTACATTCCTTGTAATAGGAATAAAAGTGACCAAAAAAAATAAAAAATTTATTCTTGATAACGCACCCCGTCGTGCCGAGTTCGTGCACAGAAGTGAAAGCATATGCAAGTGAGGCACGCACATGAAAATTATGTTTAAACGACACGTGAGGTATCGCCGCAATCATTAGCACAAGAGCAAAAATTCTAGCATAAGACCTCCTAACTTTATTGTTGTCTTATTTCTTATTTTTTAATTTAAAAAAAAGTGTATTTGTAACCAAAAAAAAATTGCGCTTGTAAGACCGCTGCACAAATACTGTGTGACAAAGTTTTGCAATTACCACCATTTTATTCTCTAGGGTGTCTGAAAAAAATAAAAAAAAACACCATATACTGTTTGGGGGTCCCAAGTAATTTTTTTTTTTTTTAAAGAGGGGTAAAAGAAAAATAGTGCTTGGAGTTCAGCTTTAAATTTTTCCCCCCCAAGTAAAACCTAAGAAAGCAGTTAAAGCGGGATTCCACCCTAAAGTGGAACCTCCGCTGATCGGATCCCTCCCCCCCTCCGGTGTCACAATTGACACCTTTCAGGGGGGAGGGGGGTGGAGATACCTGTCAAAGACAGGTATTTACACCCACTTCCGGGCATAGACTCCCGTGGGAGTCTACGCCATTTCCTGCCCTGCCGCGCTGTCTGCTGGGACACACACGGGTCCCAGTGACAGCGCGGAGATTTCCTATTGCGCGGCGCAACTCGCGCATGCGCAGTAGGGAACCGAGAAGTGAAGCCGATTCGCTTCACTTCCTGATTCCCTCACCTAGAATGGTGGCGGCAGCAGCCAAGGGCCGAGCGATCGATCGGCCTCGGCATCGCTGGAACCCGGGACAGGTGAGTGTCCATTTATTAAAAGTCAGCAGCTGTAGTATTTATAGCTGCTGGCTTTTAATAATTTTTTTTTGGTGGAATCCCTCTTTAAGTTGTATGCCATCTTACACAACCAAAGCTGTCTGTTATTTGCAATTTCAGAATTATGCGACTTGTTTGGTGTAAAAGGGAAATGTTTTGTCCTATGCACTGCACACATCTGCTGGCTCAGTGAAAATATTTAGGAAGGACAATTTATACTTTTGCTTTTATTTACTGCTCATAGAAGGAACTGCGGACGCCTCCTCCTGTACTCACTGAGAGCAATCAATTGCCCAATTACAAGGAATTCCCTTCACCACCTTCTGAACCTTAAAGGGGAACTTCAGCTTGATTATTTATCTTTTGGTTACGGCAGCAGCTACAAATACTGTGACCGCAGCATTAAAAATCAGGTACTTACCAATGTCTGGGGTCCAGTACGGTCACCCAGCAGCCAGTTCTTTTACAGTTCGCAGGAGCCGACTGAGGCTTCCTGAGGAACCACAACCAGCTTCCCACTGTGCGTGACCAGCTATTTGTGAATGATTCTGCAACCTTGCAACCTCGTAGGTCTTGTGACGAAAAAAAAAAAACCAAAAAAACTAACAAAAAACCTGTAACTCAGTTACAGTCTGGTTAGAGAGAGAGCGCAAACCACTTTTTAAGTTAAAGGGATTGTTATTTTTACAGGAAAATAAGAGACTTTACAAAACATGTTATACTTACTGCCCGGATCCTCCTCTTCTCGGGTCCCTCTTCTGCGCTCCTGGCTCCTCCCTCTTGTTCAGTGCCCCCACAGTAAGCAGCTTGCTATGGGGGCACCCAAGCTGAGTCACAGCTCCCTGTGTCCATTCAAACACAGAGTCCAGACCCGGCCCTACCCCCTCTCTCTCCTCATTGGCTGGCTGACTTTAACAGCAGCCAATGGCACAGCTGTCGGGTCTCAAATGTGTCTCTTCTGAGACACTCATGGACATCAGGTAATTATTAGGGGAGCTGCTGCACGCATAAGGCTTTTCATCTTAATGCATAGAATGCAGGATGGGTTTGATTTGGAGGCTCTTTACCACATGATCAGCCGTGTCCAATCACAATGTAAACAGGAAGAGCTGTTGATTGTTTTTTCTTCACTCGCATCTTACAAGTAGAGGAGAGCCAACTGGCTGCTCTCCTGACGGGGGGGGGGGGGGTCTGTGCTGATTGTTTATCAGCACAGCCCCCCTCGGATGCCCACCCAGGACCACCAGGATGCCGCCAGGACCACCAGGGAAATTCCAATCAGTGCCCAGGCAGCTGCCAATTAGTGCCCATCCCCAGTGCCATCAGTGATGCCTATCAGTGCCGCATATCAGTGCCACCCATTAGTGCAGCCTTTCAGTGCCCAGTGTCGCTTATGATTGCCCACCAGTGCCACCTATCGATGCCCGTCAGTGCTGCCTACCAGTGCCCATGAGTGAAGGAGAAAACTTATTTTCAAAATATTATAAGCAGAAGAATAAAAACTTTTTTTTCCACCCAAAATGCCAGGTTCTTTTTTATTTATTTAGCAAAAAATATGGAGAAGTGATCAAATACCACCAAAAGAAAGCTCTATTTGTGGGAACAAAACGATAAAAATTCTGTTTGGGTACAGTGTAGTATGACCGCGCAGTTGTCATTTAAACAGCGACAGCGCTGAAAGCTGAAAATTGGCTTGGGCAGGAAGGGGGTGTAAGTGCCCGGTATTGAAGTAGTAGGCAGTGCTTTGTAATAGTCATCAATGGCAAGCCTGTCTTCTACACCAATCATTGCCCAACAACATTCTCCACTTTAAAAGTCAGAAGCAAAGTCTCCCGAAAACCAACTTAAGAAGAACTTTGAACCAGATTTCACCTCTGAGGCCCCTTTCAGAGGAGCAGACCAATCGGGTCTGTCTGTCAGTTTTCCAGGTGGACCAGATTGGAACCTTCATTCTCCTCTATGGAGCAGCCGGTGTAAACCGACATGTGTCCGTTTACACTCACCAACATCCAATCAGATCTGATAAAAACCAGACACATGAGAATCTGTTCCTCTCCCGTTTAGCAGATCAGGTGGGATGGCAGTTTGGTGTATATGGACAGGCAGTCCATTTACATCATATCACCCATAGAGGAGAGTGGGCTGCATCAGGGAGTACCACCACAGCAGCCCAATTTTTGTCTTGTTTATTGTATTCGCTGTGTTCCCCCACCCAGCACACAGGTGTTTTTTTTACCGGTTTAGTGTGGCACAATTTTAAAAATCATACCTGCCGTGCTTTCTGCAGGCTTCCACGTTTGGCAGCCCATTAAAGTGAATAGGCTGCTGGAAACTAGCAGAAAGATTCATGTTCGATCATGCCTATAAAATGCCAAGGCTAGGTTCAAACATCTGACCTGCATGTAGGCAACTGGTTTATTTCAATGACCCAGAACAATGTGCAGAAACACGGCAAAAAAAAAAAAAAAATAAATAAAAAGCCCCTGCCCCCCCCCAAAAAAAAATAAAAAATCACACTGCACCGACTTGCGTGTGTTTTGGCGTGGGCCAAAATGCGCATTTTCCAATGCGTGGGGAATTGATGGTAACCCTGCGTGTCTACTAAAGCACAGCACCTTTTTTGCTTGCGGTTTGGGAATGCACACGATTTTGCAAGTGTACTCGACTAATACAAGTGTGAACCTGGCTTAAGGCTTCTTTCACATTGGTGGCCCTCTAAAAAAAAGTCATCTACGGTGGATTGCTTTTCAGAGGGTTGGTAAAGCAGCGGGCTGACCGCCTCCTGAACAGCTGCTTTTTTTTTACCCTTCGATTAAAAAAGGGAAATTTGTATTAGGACAATAAAAAAGCAACTGCAAGCTGAGCGTTTGGATCATGGTTGTGGGCCCCTCCTAATGAGATCAGTGCTAAAACCAACCTGATTAGATGTAAATGGATTAGAATGTTAAAAGAGTTGTAAACCCTCAAGGGTTTTCACCTTAATACATACTATGCTATAAAGGTGAAAAACCTTCTGTGCTGCAGCCCCCCAGAGCCCCCCCTTTTACTTACCTGAACCCGATCGTTCCAGCGACGAGCATGAGCCCAGCCTCTGTCTCGGGTCCTCATTGGATAGATTGATAGCAGTGG
Organism: Lithobates pipiens; assembly: GCF_037356315.1. Lineage (NCBI taxonomy): Eukaryota > Metazoa > Chordata > Amphibia > Anura > Ranidae > Lithobates > Lithobates pipiens. Next base: position 51,844,597 of record NW_027507789.1, on the reverse strand, counting down.
GTATCAATCAAATCCAGTGACATGGGAGTCAGGGGTGGGGCTGAGTCCTGCTGTCTGTCAATGGACGCAGCAGCAGGACTCTGGAGCGTGCCCACAGGAGTGCCCCCCCCCCCCATGCACTCACAAGGCAGAAGCACCACCGGGAACCCCAGAAGAGGATCGGGCTGCTCTGTGCAAAACCCTTTCGCAGAGCAGGTAAGTATAACATGTTTAAAAAAAAGGGAACCTTGACAAACACTTTAAGCCCTGGCTCACACCGACAGAGGGAGGAAATCGTGTAAATTCAGCTGAACTCGCACGATTTTATTCCCACATGTCAGTCCCGACTTCGGGGGGCAATTTCAGAGATCTGTGTGGGTTGCTACAGAGATGTCAATGCAAATCGCACCCCAAAGTCACCAAAAGTACAGAAAATACTTTTGGGAATTGGTGCGGCGCTGAAAATGCGGCATTGCGCTGACTCGGAACGGTGTCACTGCCAGCAATTGCCACTGAATTGGAATGCGATTTGACATGTCAAATCGCATCAATGTGAACCAGGGCTGAGACTCATACACATGATGGGAATATCAGACAAAATGATCGTCCAGATTTTTTTGCATGCTAGGCTCATACAGAAAACAAAAGAGGTTACTCAATTTACTAAAATTCTCGTACAACAGAAGCCAACGTCGGAACGGATGTCATGTATTGTATTTTGTTTCTTTGGACGTATATTGTACAATCTGGTATCATACAAGAACAGTCGTGATCGTCTTTCACTAACTAGGGCTGCAACTAACGATTATTTTCATAATCAATTAGCTGGCTGATTATGGTTTCAATTAATAACCTTAAAAAAAAAAAAAAAAAAAAGTGTGGTGTATAATTTAGTTAATATGTACAGTTTAAAAAAAAATAAAAATAGGCAAATTTATTCTTAAATATCTCTATGGAGTGGTAAATATAAATAACCAACTATACGGTTAGGGAGCAAAATCTCTAATCCACTCAATAGAAGAGATATACTGTATATACTATTAGATGATATATACTGTATATAATATTATTGAATCTGGTAAAAAGTAATTTTAAGAACATTCGTTTGATTTTCTAATCGTAAGTGGGGTAAAAAAAAAAAATCGACATTCGTTTTCAACCATAGTGATGAGAAAATTTGGAAATAGAAAACTTCTTGGTTAAGGAACTTTCAGACAGTGCATGTGATTTTTGTTCAGAAATGACATTCATTTTAAAAAACAGAATGTTAAAAACCAAGTAAAAATTTCAAACATTCTTTCATTCAGCGAACGTACAAAGATTTTTTCATATGAATATTCTCATCTGAAAATTAATCCGTATGGCCAGCATAAGGCTCGGTACACTTATGCAGTTTGCTTTTGATCTGTTTCTGCAGTGCTTTTTGCACACGTGATTTTGCCGCGATTTGCGTTTTTGCATTTTTTTTGGCCAATTTGTTGTTGGGCAGATTAAAAAACACAAATTGCTGCAAAGACGCATTAAACGCTCCATTAAAGTATATTAAACCAAAAAAGCATTTTTTTTGCATAAAAAAAATAAAAAAGGGTCCCTGACCCTTTCTAAATACGCAGTGGCTGAAAAAGGCCTAGGTGAGAACGTGTCCCATAGGAAACCATGTAAACCAGTGCTTGTCAACCCTGTCCTCAGGGCCCACTAACAGGCCAGGTTTGCGAAATAACTGAAATACATCACAGGTTATATAATTTGCTGCTCAGTGATTGCAGTATTCTAGTCTGCATTTCCCCCAAGGTAATACATAAAACCTGGCCTGAGGACAGGGTTGATGACCACTGATGTAAATGAACTGTAGTGCATTTCTGCAAAAAGCACCAAAAAACACATAGATGTGAACCAGGTCTAAGACGTTTAGCAACATAATGAAGTTTAAAAAAAAAAAAAAAAAAAAAACTAAAATTAGCCCTTTATAGTACAAAAAATAAAAATGATAATCACTACTGTAAGGGGTTCATTTATTTACTGTAGAACAGTGAAAGTAATATTTACAGTAGCGATTATTTACTTTTTTTGTACTAGTATAGAGGGCTCATTTTAGTTTTTTTTTTTTACCCCATTATGTTACTGGCCAATTGATTATGAAAATAGTAATCGACTGATCGATTCGTTTTTTCAGCCCTAGTACTAACAATCGGATTTTCGCACGGTCATCTGTACTAGGCTTTGGCAGGTACTCATATTACCTTCATTCATAAATCTCACACTTGCTATGCACATCAATGCGATTACTAGCAGCTCCTGAGGCTGGCTATACAATGTGATGGAGCATCTCCTATATACAACCCAAAAAGTCACCATCGTAGCCAGAGGGGAACTCTATGTATGGGCACCCTGTGATTGATGTCACAGTCAGTGATTGCATCCATTGGACAATCTAACAATTATGATGCAATTACAAGGAAACTCTGATTGCATTTGACCACAAACTTCTTCTTTACTTTTTTTTTTTTTTCTTTTATAAATTTTATGACAAGCAGTAGGAGAGGAGCTCACACCTCCCAACTTTTTGAGATGGGAATGAGGGACACCTATCAGCGAAAGTATGCAGGCATAGGACACACCCCTTGCCACGCCCCTTAAAGGAGAAGGGTAGAAAAAAATAATCAGGATTGGTTAAACCCACAAGTAGTGATGGGAAGTCTGGATTTTTAAAGTGAATCGGTTCATTGAAATTAACCGAATCTTCGGTTCACTTGTTGAGTCTGCTGACAAGCAAGTGAACCAAAGCTCTGACTCAACCACATTAAATGATTAACACAGAAGGTTGACAGGTCCTGGGGACATTTACTTGGATTTAGTTCCTTGGCGCAGAGCACAAGCCTGTTGTTGTCAGACCACAATTTGTCAGATTAGCCGGCGTCATAAATTTTAGTGACACACAAACAGCTGTGTTAGGCTGGGTTCACACTTGTGCGATGCGGGAACCCTGCGATTCGACTGCGGGTTCCCGCATCGCACCCGACTAGCATGGCAGTTCACACTGACATATGCGAACTGCTGGGGATTGTCATACAATATTACCAACACCCCCATTTCAGCTTGCATGTTGCACTGCAAAGTGTCAGTTCAGACACGATTCGGATCGCATGGGTGCCATGCGATCCAATTCTGGTGTGGACCAAAAAAAAAAAGGGTCCTGTGCGAGTTTAGCCCAAATGCAATACAATTTCAGCCATACTATCTGTGGCTGAAATCGCATTGCACAGACATCACATGTGATTTGCACTGCAGTGTGGTGCAAATCACATGCAATTTTGCACCACGCAGCAGTGTGAACCGGACCTGAGCCTGTTTCCACAAATTTGATGGCTAGCAATATTAACTCTGAAGTTGGCCCATCAGAATGCAGTTCACATACACAAAAACCCGCTTTTCATTGAGGCTCCATTTCCACTTGTGCAACTTGTCCCGCGATTGGGACTGCAAAGTTGCATGACAAGTCATACCCGATGATTTCCAATGTTCATATCTGTGCAACTTCTTCAAGTCACAGTGATTTCAAAGTAGTCCCTTCACTACTTTGGTCCCACTCTGATGCGACTTGAGGTCCATAGACCTCCAGATTACATAGCCATTGCTTTAAGTCGCTAAAAAATTGCGGCAGAATCGTGCAACATTTAGGCTGACGCAGCCTGAAAGTTTTATGATTCTGCCGTAATTTTTTTGCCTCTTTTTAGACCTCCAGATTACACAGCCATTGCTTTAACGTGTTAAAAGAAAAAAATTGCGGCAGAATCGTGCGACTTTTTGGCTTTTCAGGCTGACGCAGCCTGAAAGTTGCACGATTCTGCCACAATTTTTTAGCGACTTAAAGCAATGTCTATGTAATCTGGAGGTCTATGGACCTCAAGTCACATCAGGCTGGGACCAAAGTAGTGCAGGGACTACTTTGAAATCACTGTGACTTGAAGTCGCACAGATATAAATGGTACTCATTGGAAATCATCGGGTACGACTTGTCATGTGACTTTGCAGTCCCAAGTCGCAGGACAAGTTGCGCAAGTGGAAATGGAGCCTCAATGAAAAGCGGGTTTTTGTGCATGTGAACTGCATTCTGATGCAGGAAATACATTTTATATACATCTATACAGATCAGACCAATATAAGGGACAAATGAGGAGGAATGAGGGACAGAGGGACACTGCTCCATATCAGGGACAGTTGGGAGGTATGGAAGCTCTATCAGGAGGCACCAACATAGGGGAATCTAACAAGCCGGAACGCCTGACATTCCCCATAACGATCCTTATTTGCAGCAAACAACGATCGGTCCAGCTTGATGAACTTCTCTTCCAAATCCAGCCTATCATTGTATAGCGATGGATACAATTCTGGGAGAGTCTAGTTATAAAACCAATTCTGGGTGAGTCTGTATCGCTCTGTGCAGAGAACGACAGCTAAAAAAAATCTTCTGCCCCCCCGGCTACCATAATCCCCCCCATTAACCCTGCATGGTACAGCCCGCTGCCCCGTACTTACTTCCGCTCCTCCGATACTCTGGCTTCTCCTGCAATTCTACTTCCGGTTCTCTCATCCAGCTGTAGGGGGGTAAGAGGGGGAGGGGATGGGATTGGTCCAGGCTCTGTAGACTTCTGCTGACCAGCACTCTCTGTTCCCCGCCCGGACTGACAGGGCGGATCTCTCCCTCTGATAGATGAGGAAATCCTCTAATTACAGCTAATTGGTGCGGCGGTGACACAATGATACTCGGGGTGTAGAGTGAGGAATGTGGGAGGTATTTTCTAGGTACTCCGCACTAGTCAGGGGAGGTTTGTATTTAACCCCTTTGCTGCTGCAGCTTCTTGTTGTGATATTCGCTCACATTACTATAATGCTTTTATTTTAACTACTTAAAGAGGAGCTGCACCTAAAAAAAAAAATATTAAAAGCCAGCAGCTACTAATATTGCAGCTGCTGACTTTTAATAATATCACACTTACCTGTCCCAGGTTCCAGCGATGTCGGCGGCAGATAACGAGCGATCGCTCGTCTCGCTGCAGCCACCGCCGCCATCCTCTGTCAGGGAATCGGGAAGTGAAGCATGAGGGCTTCACTGCCCGGTTCCCTACTGCGCATGCGCGAGTTGCGCTGCGCTTCTCTTATGGTCCCCCGCTGTGTCTCTGGGAACTGTGTGTTTCCCAGAACACAACGGGGGGGCGGAGCCATGCGGCGGTCTGGCCGGAAGTGGGTGCAGATACCTGGATTATCCAGGTAACTGCACCCCCCTCCCCCCGAAAGGTGCCGATTGTGGCACCGGAGGGGGGGAGAGATAATACTAGCGGAACTTCCCCTTTAGGGTGAAGAACCGCTTTCAGTACAGAGCACTTACACCCCCTTCCTGCCCAGGTCAATTTCCAGCTTTCAGCGCTGTCACTCTTTAAATGACAATTGTGCGGTCATACCGCACTGTACACAAACTAACTTTTTATCATTTTGTTCCCACAAATGGAGCTTTATTTTGGTGGTATTAGATCACCTCTGTGTTTTTATTTTTTGCTAAACAAAAAAAGACCTACATTTAAAAAAAAAAAGTTTTTCTTTTGTTTTTGTTATAAAATTTTGTAAATAATTAAGTTTTCTCCTTCATTGATGGGTACTGATAAGGCGGCACCGACAATGGGCACTGGTAGGCAGCACTGATGGGCACTGATAAGGCAGCACCGACGATGGGCACTGGTAGGCAGCACTGATGGGCACTGATAAGGCAGCACCGACGATGGGCACTGGTAGGCAGCACTGATGGGCATTGATAGGCAGCACTCATGGGTGGCACTGTTGGGCAATGATAGGAGACACTGTTGGGCGCTGAAAGGCTGAACTAATGGGTACTTATAGGTGGCACTGCTGGGCACTGATATGCAGCACTGATAGATGGCATTGATAGGCACTGCTGGGCACTGATAAGGCGGCAACGATGAGGTAGCACTGACAATGGGGACTGATAGGCAGCATTGATGGGCACTGGTAGGTGGCACTAATGGGTGACACCGATATGCAGCATTGATAGGCGTCACTGATGGCCACTCATGGGTGGCACTGGTGGGTACTTATGAGTGGCACTGATAGGCAGCACTGATAGATGGCACTGGCAGGCATTGGGGATGGGCACTGATTGGCAGCTGCCTGGGCACTGATTGGCATTTCTCTGGTGGTCTAGAGTGGCATACCTGGTGGTCCTGGCGGCATCCTGATGGTCCTGGGCAGGCATCCGAGGCAGGGGCTGCACTGATAAACAATCAACACAATGTCAGGAGAGCAGCCAATCGTCTGTCAGACGCTAGAGAGGAAAAGCCGATCAATGGCTCTTCCTGTTTACATCGTGATCAGCCGTGATTGGACATGGCTGATCAAGTTGTAAAGAGTCTCTGTCAGAGGCTCTTTACCGAGAAGGTGTAGCGGTTTCTCAGACTGACACACCACAACAACGATGCGATGGGCGCCCCCCACGGGCATATGACGTCCACCCAGAACGAGAGCCGTGCCGCCCAGCTGTCATTTGACGGCCAACGGGTGGGAAGTGGCTAAACATAAAAACCCACTCTGAACCTCCAAACACTGTATATATTTTTTGAAGGCAGGGACCCTGTAGAATAAAATGGCAGCTGTCACAATTTTTTTCGTCACATGTTACTTTTTAATTACTTTGTAATTTCTAATGTAACTTTCTAATTCAGCTTTGTAATTTATGCAAAGTACTGTATATTTTCAGTAAAAAAAACAAAAGAAATTGCTCTAATGAATTTAAGTGTGCACAAGTACGATATAATCCCCATGTTTTTGGGTAAAATATAAAAGATGAGGTTGTGTTGAATAAATATCAGAATACACTGATCACTGTTGCTGGCTATAGCTGGCGGCACTGATCATTTAGGAAAAACCTAGCAGGCTGGTTGTCCATCGATGGACTTGTGCACAGCCAGCCTGCTCATACATGGATCAAAATTTGTCTGGTCCCTGCTAAAATGGTTGAATATCAATCCATGTATGGCCAGCTTAAAATGATTGCTGTCAATCTGGTGACACCTTATTCGTGTAGTGCAACTGTCACTTTTGTATGCATTGCTGACACATACATGATTTCAAAGCGTCTCAATATTTTTATTTTATTTTTTATAATTTATCTTTTTTAACCTCTTCACGCTGCCCTTTAAAGTGGTTGTAAACCCTGTACAACTATAATAAGGCTTACCTGTAGGCACCGTGAATTTCTCCTAAACTTGCATAGTTTAGGTGATGTTCACTGTATCCGCATGTGCCAACGTCATCGGCACATGTGCACTGAAGAAACAGCTCATTGTTCAGCTGCTGTGCCATTACCTGCGCCTCCCGTGTGCTAGCACGGGAGTGACGTCACCGCAACACTGGCAAATCACGGCGCCGGAGTCCACAAACCCATAAATACCGAGGACAACATGTCGCCGGTCACATCGGTGGGCCGGGACCGCTGCAGCAGGTGAGTATTTCATAATGAGCTAATATGCAATGCATACTAGCTCATTATGCCTTTATGTCTTACAGGTTTATTTTTTTTTATTTGGGTTTACAGCCACTTTATGTGGGCTTTAACCACCTAGGCTGGGTTCACACTATTGGGAATTGGATGCGGGTTTCCACGCATCCAATTCTCATGTCAGGAGATTGTGACCAGCTATCTTTGGAGCTGGTTCACACAGCTCCGGGATGGATGCAGACAAAATTGCACAGGAGTCCTGTGCGTCTTCAGGTCCGAAATTCAGCCAATAATTAGCACCTGAAACGGTGAACAGCGACTCACTGGACCCTTACTGTGAGCCGCTCTGTACAGCAGTGCGAACCCAGCCTACAGGTCCATCCTATAGCAGCTATACTGCTACAGGGAAGTACCTCTGCGCCAGATCACGTATGTATACGCGATCCAACACTTCTGGGTAGGGGGCGTGCATGATTACACACAGCGGGAGCCGAGCGGAGGGACTCGATGTCTGTCGGCACCCGCTGATCATCAGGCAGAAAAACAGAACGGCGATCTGCCTATGTAAACAAGGCTGTTCATCATTCTAACAGAAGGGGAGAGATGACATTTGTGTCCCTGCAAAGCAGTGAATACAATTAAAGCGGGAGTAAACCCGCTGACGTTTTTTTTTTCTGACCTTTTTTTCTGAGGGGAAAGGCATAATGAGCTAGTATGCACCGCATACTAGCTCATTATGAAATACTTACCTTAGAAGAGCCCCCGACATCTCACCCGAAATGTTCCCTCGGCGTGTCTTACGGGTATCGTGGCTCCGGGTATCACGGCTCCGGCCACTCTATCGATATTTCTTTCCGGCAGGGTCCGGCATCTGCCGGGCTTCCAGCCGAGAATCCCCTGTGCGCAGCGGCGCATTGCGAGGGGAATATCTCCTAAACCGTACAGGTTTAGGAGATATTTTTTGTACCTACAGGTAAGCCTTATTATAAGCTTACCTGTAGGCTAAACTTACAAAAAAGACTATACAACCGCTTTAATCTCTTCCCCTAGTAAAAGCACCTCCCGCATGCTAGTAAAACACTGCCTAGGCACACAGTTAACCCTTTGATCGCCCCTGATGTTAACCCCTTCCCAGCCAGTGTCATTATTATAGTGTCAGTGCACATTTTTTATAGCACTGATTACTGTATCAGTGTCACTGGTCCCCAAAATGTGTCAGAATTTCAGCTGCAATATTGCAGTCCTGCTAAAGGTCGCTGGTCGCCACCATTACTAATAAATAGTCAAAAATGTCCTATAGTTTGTAGAAGCTATAACTTTTGCGCAAACCAATTAATATACGCTTATTGGGATTTTTTTTTACCAAAAACATAGCAGAGTACACATTGGCCTAAATTTATGAAGCAATTAGATTTTTTAAATGTTTTATTGGATATATTTTATAGTTGAAAGTAAAAAAAATTTTTTTTTTCTTCAAAATGATCAGTCTTTTATTTTTCTGTATAGCACAAAAAATAAAAACACAGAGGTGATCAAATACCACCAAAAGAAAGCTCTATTTGTGGGAAAAAAAGGACATACATTTTATTTGGGTACAGCATCGCATGACCGCACAATTGTCAGTTAAAGTAACACAGCAAAAAAAATGGCCTGGTTATGAAGGGGGGTAAATCTTCCAGAGGTCAAGTGGTTAAAGTAGTTGTAAACCCTTACATATATCCACTGAAGGGACTATCCTCAGGTGATACACAGAGATGAAACAAATCCTCCTACATACATTGTACCTGTCTATCTGCAGTTCTTTCTTCTCTACAGCCATTCAAAGTGCTGAATTTTAAAGCTTGTCAGAGCGTTCAGAAAAGGGGGCAGAGAGTTGAAGTTACATCAGTGAGGAGAGCTCTGACAGCTGATTAAAATGAAGGGACATACCCCCCCCCCCCCACACACAGTACACAGGAACAGAGCTGAGGCTGTCAATCAATTTGAATTCCCTCCCCTGTCACCATTTTTCTCTTGGTGTCAGGAAGATATGTCAGAAGTGACTCATGCTGAAAGCAGAGTAATAAAGAAGCAGACAAAACCTGCTCTCAACCACTTGAGATCCGCGCTATAGCGGAATGACAGCTACAGCACGGACCTGCATTGCTGGGACTATGTCTATTGACGTTGTCCCGTGTACGAGTGGCCTGCACGCCACCTGAAGGGCAAGCATGGCGCGATCTGTGAACAGCGAGTCTATGAGACTCGCCGGATCACAGATCGGAGTAAGGGGTCGATCCCGACCCCTTACCTAGTGATCAGCTGTCAGCCAATGACAGTTGATCATGTGATGTCAACACAGCCGGTAATTGGCTATTTTTTCTCCTCATGCTGACAGTGCAAGGAGAACAAAAAAAGCAGATCCCCAACGGCAGTGAGAGGGACATCAGTCCTGATCACTGCGAGCTGCCGCCAGCTCCTCAGTACCCACCTGTGCCTCCTACAAGTGCCACCTAGCAGTAGGCAACAGTGCCGCCTACTAGTGCCCACCAGTGCCACCCATCAGTGCCCTCTGTCAGTGCCACCTATCAGTGCCTGAAGAACAGTGCTGCACATCAGTGCCCATCAGTGTCACCTATCAGTGCCATCTATCAGTGGTACCTATTAGTGTCCATCCGTGCCACCCATCAGTGCCCTCTTATCAGTGGCCATCATTGCCGTCTTATCTGTCTCCATCAGTGCCACCTTATCTGTGCCTATCAGTGCTGCCTTAATTGTGCCTATTAGTGCCAATCAGTGCAGCCTATCAGTACCATCTATCAGTGGTATCTATCAGTGCCCATCCGTTCCACCCATCAGTGCCATCTTATCAGTGGCCATCAGTGCCGTCTTATCTGTCTCCATCAGTACCGACTTATCTGTCTCCATCAGTGCCACCTTAACTGTGCCTATCAGTGCAGCCTATCAGTGCCCACCAGTGCAGCCTCAAAATTACCTGTTTGCAAAATTTTATAACAAACTATTAACCACTTGAGGACCGCCGTATTGCCATTGTACGTCAGCACAATGGCACAGGCAGGCATAATCACGTACATCCACGTGATTGCCTTCCAGCGGGTGGGGGGTCCGATCGGACCCCCTCCCGCTGGTTACGGTGGTCCGATTCGGTCCAGGAGCGCTCCGTGAGGAGGGGATGGCCGTTGGTTTTCGGCCACCCCCTCTGGATCGCTCCTGGCCAATGAGAAGCTTCCTCCCCTGTGTATTGTTTACACAGGAAGGAGGAAGTGATGTCATTCTCCTCGGGGCGGTCTTTTTGACCGGACTACGAGGAGAACAGTAAAAGTAAGTGTGCACCAACACTACACTGACATGTAGGTACACACAGGCACACAAACCCCCCCCGATCCCCCCCCCGATCGCCCCCCGATCCCCCCCCCCCGCCCCCCCTCCCCCCCCAGTCACAGTGTCACTGATTGCATTGATCATTTCTTTACTGATCAATGCATTCAGTGTCAGTTGTGACAGTAAAAACTGTCAGGACAGTTAGTGTTAGGTCCAGGGTAGCCCCCTATCACCCCCCAATAAAGATTTAACCCCCTGATTGCCCCTAGAGTTAAACCTTTCACCCCCTTTTGCCAGTGTCACTAAGCGATCATTTTTCTGATCGCTGCATGTGTCGCTAGTGTCGCTAGGTAGCTAGTTATTTTTTTAGGTTCACCGCCAGGTTTTTATAGCGCTAGGTACCCCGATATACTACCCAATAATGTTTTTAACCCCCTGATTGCCGCTAGTTAACCCTTTCACCCCCTTTTGCCAGTGTCACTAAGCGATCGTTTTTCTGATCGCTGCATTAGTGTCGCTACAGTCGCTAGGTAGCTAGTTATTTTTTTAGGTTCACCGCCAGGTTTTTATAGCGCTAGGTACCCCGATATACTACCCAATAATGTTTTTAACCCCCTGATTGCCGCTAGTTAACCCTTTCACCCCCTTTTGCCAGTGTCACTAAGCGATCATTTTTCTGATCGCTGCATGTGTCGCTAGGTAGCTAGTTATTTTTTTAGGTTCACCGCCAGGTTTTTATAGCGCTAGGTACCCCGATATACTACCCAATAATGGTTTTAACCCCCTGATTGCTGCTAGTTAACCCTTTCACCCCCTTTCACCAGCGATCACAGTATACGTGTCACTGGTGACGCTGGTTAGCCAGTTAGTTATTTAGGTTCCCCGTCAGGTTTTTATATAGCGCCAGGGACCCCCATATACTACCTAATAAAAATTTGAACCCCCTGATTGCCCCTAGTTAACCCTTTCACCACTGATCACCGTATAAGTGTTACGGGTGACTCTGGTTAGTTTGTTTTTTATAGCATTTTATATTCAAATCCGGAAGGCAGTGCTTGGTTTTCGGGGTCCCGTACGTGGCTAGGCTCCCAAAAAGTCCCCCACATGTGGTATCCCCGTACTCGGGAGAAGCAGCAGAATTTATTTTGGGGTGTAATTTGACTTCTGCACATAGCATGTGTGAGCAATATATCATTTAGTGACAACTTTGTGCAAAAAAAAAAAAAGTTTGTAATATTCCCGCAACTTTTGGCAAAATATAAAATATTCCATGGACTCAACATGCCTCTCAGTAAATAGCTTGGGGTGTCTACTTTCCAAAATGGGGTCATTTGGGGGGGTTTTGTGCTATTTTGGCATTTTATGGCCTTCGAAACTGTGATAGGTAGTGAGGAGTTAAATCAAAAATTTGCACCCTTAGAAATCCTGAAGGTGGTGATTGGTTTTCGGGGTGCCGTGCGCGACTAGACTCCCAAAAAGTCCCACACATGTGGTATCCCCGTACTCGGGAGAAGCAGCAGAATGTATTTTGGGGTGTCATTTCACATATGCCCATAGCATGTGTGAGCAATATATCATTTAGTGACAACTTTTTGTAAAAAAAATTTTTTTTTTTTTTTTTTGTCATTATTCAATCCCTTAGGACAAAAAAAATAAATATTCAATGGGCTCAACATACCCATCAGCAATTTCCTTGGGGTGTCTACTTTCCAAAATGGGGTCATTTGGGGGGGATTTGTACTGCCCTGCCATTTTAGCACCTCAAGAAATGAGATCGGCAGTCATAAATTAAAAGCTGTGTAAATTCCAGAAAATGTACTCTAGTTTGTAGACGCTATAACTTTTGCGCAAACCAAAAAATATACGCTTATTGACATTTTTTTTACTAAAGACATGTGGCTAAATAAATTTTGCCCTCAATGTATGACTAAAATTTAGTTTATTTGATTTTTCTTATAACAAAAAGAAGAAAATATCTTTTTTTTTCAAAATTTTCGCTCTTTTTCCATTTATATCGCAAAAAAAAAAAATCGCAGAGGCAATCAAATACCATCAAAAGAAAGCTCTATTTGTGGGAAGAAAAGGACGCAAATTTCGTTTGGGTGCAATATTGCATGACCGCGCAATTACCAGTTAAAGCAGCGCAGTGCGAAATTGCAAAAAGACCTCTGGTCCTTAAGGTGTTTATTGGTCCGGAGCTGAAGTGGTTAAACATGATTTTTTTTTCAAAATGTTCCATCTTTTTTGTTTGTTTAACAAAAAATAAAACCGCAGCTGTGATTAAATACCACCAAAAGAAAGCTCTATTTGTGGAAAAAAAATTATAAAAATGTAATTTGGGTACAGTGTTGTATGACTGCCCAATTGTCATTCAAAGTGCATCAGCGCTGAAATTTGGTTTGGGCAGGAGGGGGGTTTAGGTGCCCAGTAAGCAAGTGGTTAATTACACAGTACACACTATAGATCAGGGGTGCCCAACCTTTTGAAGAGCGAGGGCCACTTAAGCGACTTAGTAACCAGTTGCGGGCTGCAATGAGCAGAGTGGGCAGATGACGGGTCCATGTCCACTCTGCATATGCAGAGTGGACACAGCCCACTCTACTCTATGGTAGTAGATCAGATCTGAGGTAGGCGGGTGTAAATAGACACAAGTCTGTTTTCATCTGCCACTCTATAAAGGTGAATAGAGGGTCCGATTTGAGTTGGACCGATCATGTAAAAGGGGCCTAAGGCTGCTTTTACACTGATGGTTTGTGGTCTACCCATGCCACAAGTGCAGCACGGTTCACCTGTGGTTTTCCTGCGGGTTAGCTGCACTTTGCCATACAATTCTATTATATCATGCATGTTTGGTGCACTTTCTGAAAGCCCCCAACCCACAGGTAAAACCAGAAGTCTATGGCTCAGTGCAGGTTACCCGCAGGTGCACCTGCGGATCAGTTTAAAAGCAGCCCAGTAACCACTGCAGAACAGATAAGCCCTTACATAGACTGTGATTTTAATGAGTTCCATTCAGTTATCACCTGCTGCTGCTGTCCCAGGCAGAGCGCATTTGGTATCACTCCGCCTATGACAGGAGCCGGGGCTACAGGAAGCATTGGCTTATGTGGCTCTGCTCTGCAGGTGCTTGCTTCCTCTACCGTCAGCTTCAATCACAACACTGATGCTCTGGGATGGCGGGTCAGCAATCTGCAATCTGGGCTTGCCAACCTGCCTACCTAGGGCAAGAGGTCGCAGGCCACATCAGAGGGCTCTGCGGGCCCCCTGCTATAGATGGATATGACTTGTTCATATTTCATGTCTGAGGTTTACAGTCACTTTAATAGAACAAGTTCCCCCACAAAACGGGGTTTTTAGGCAGCAAAAAAACAGTACTAACGCATGTCAAAATAATATAAAAAGTATTTTAATATTTGGTAAAAAACATGAGCTCTACCTGAGCAGTTTAGAAGCGAACTCTTATATACAGAGTACAACGGTATCCATGGGCGTACATTAACAGACACAACTATAAATTACACTGTATATTATAATAACAGTAAAAATATATAATTCTAACGCGTTTCAACCCCCTGGGGGGTCTTCTTCAGAGAAATGGTGGTCTGTTGATAAAACAATCACAACACTGATGCTCTGGGATGGCGGGTCAGCAATCTGCAATCTGGGCTTGCCAACCTGCCTACCTAGGGCAAGAGGTCGCAGGCCACATCAGAGGGCTCTGCGGGCCACATGTGGCCCCCGGGCCACTGGTTGGGCACCCCTGCTATAGATGGATATGACTTGTTCATATTTCATGTCTGAGGTTTACAGTCACTTTAATGAGCAGGGATGTGGCCCAGTTTCTCTGTCATGTGACTCTAACATCACTGCATGGCATAGTAGTGCCATAAAGGTCATTGTCTTTTGAGGGGGGTTGTGGGACAAAGAAGATTGACACTCCCAGAAGTGTCAGTTTCTTAAGCAGCATTTTGAGGGCTCACACAGGTAGGCATCTGCCAGCAAGAAACTAGCCCCATGCACATGTGTGCAAACAACCAAGGCTAGATGGGTATCCTGTACAAATCAATGGCAGGCACCTCTGCTGTTCACATGTAACTGCTCAGCCTAGCAGTTACATGCGACTAGGGGCTCTGGCTGGTCCTGGACACAGATTGTTTTCATCCAGGGCCAACATTTCTGGCTGCACACAAACCAGCCACAACTAATTGTCCAGTTTGTATGCAGCCAAAGCATGTTACTGCATAGTGCTGCTACTTTTTTTTTTTGTTGCAATAAATACCAACTTTATGATGTTTTGTTTTTCACTTGACAGGGTCACTTTAAAGGGACAATAAAGTTTTTGAAAAAATTCTGTGTAAAAGAATAATAATAATACCTACCCAGCAAGTGGTGACTCCAGTGTTCCCTTTCTTGCAGAGCAGTGATGGGTGGATCTGTGATGGATCTTCAGCATCCAAAAACACACGGGCAATGGATCACATGCATAATAGCAAGTCACATCTGGTTATCGGAGTGCAGGCTTCAGCTCTCTAACCGTCATTCCAGTTGGGTGTCCTGGTACCATGCAAGTAAGCTTATATTACTCAACCCTCAATTTAAATTCATTATATTACTCAACCCTCAGAAAGTTTTGCAAGCATTTGCCTATTCAGTATTTATTTTTTCATTCGTGCCCCAGAGTAGGCAAAACAGATCCAAAATTCAATGGGAGGGCCTTAGGTGGACCTTCTTGGTCATTATATGATATGTGTACTGTCAAACATTCCCTGTGGTTGTTTCAGTGGTGGCCGCTCCATATGGGGCACAGGGGCGTGGCCCCCCAATACATGCTCCTGGCCCCCAATCTACGTGCAGGGAGTCAGACGCATGGATTTAAAAAAAAATTTTCTGGAGCACATGATTATAGCCTAAGGCTCTAATTGGCTTAAAAAAGGATGGGCTAGGGGCGCAGAGTACTGCGCCCTGAGCCTACACAGTTGTGTGACAATAGTGAATTAATATTCGCTAATGTCTTCCTGCTTCACTTCCTGGCTAATCAGGAAGGGAATCCTGAGACCCAATTCAACATCCGCCTGGAAGAAAATCACCTGGCTTTTAGGAAAAAACTCAAGACCTTCCTCTTTTAGCAGAAGATCAAAGCTCGCCACAGCGCCTAGAGGCGATTCAGTTCGCATTGTGCGCTATACAAGTATTTCATTCATTCATTCATTCAATTGGCAAGGGAGTCTTAGGCCTCCTGGCAAATCGGGTCTCAGGACCCACTTCCTAATTGGCCGGAAGGATAAGCAACGGCCCGGCTCCTTTCTACAGCATCTACCAGAGAAAAGAAGGGATCAGCAGCGGCAAGCAGCAGAGCCGGAGCCCAATGTAACCACAGGGACAGCCCAGGCAGTGCTGCACCCATCTATAGATAGAGGGGGGAAGGGGCTAGGTTTGAGGACCATGACATGGCACATCACGCTCCCGGTGCTGAAGTCCTCCTCCAAGAAGACGATCTCTGACCAGGAGGGCAGAGGAGGTGTCCCTGAAGGATGGAATGGTGTCGTGCAGGCTGCCGGAGAGGCTTCTGTTGGGCACCATAGACAAAGTATGAGCAGTCCTCCCCCCTGACGTCTACCCGCCTAACCCTGTGACAGCTGGCCTGCTCCACACAAGCATTGCACGGGTTAAGGAGCAGCACAATGCCCCCCCTTCACTATTGTAAGGGGGTGCGAGTGAGGGGGCCAGGTTTGTTTGCCGCCGCCCCCCCAAAATATCGAGTACCAGCTGCCACTGGGTTGTTCTGTATCATCTTGATAAAGGGGACCTTTGGTCATGTTTTATACAGGACGTCAGTAATAAAATCTTGCATTTACACATGATCTAGCTTACTTTTTCTAGTAATGGAAATTTTGTGGTGCCACCATTGGCTGGGCATCCTTTACATTTTATTGACAGTTGGAGACATTGCAATACAGACTGGAAACTTTAAACAGAGAGGAGTGTCTGATGCTTGGTCCCCTTCTGCGCACTGTGGCTCTTTCTGCTACATTACTATAGGACAGTGGTGGCGAACCTTGGCACCCCAGATGTTTTGGAACTACATTTCCCATGATGCTCCTGCACTCTTCAGTGTGGTTGAGCATCATGGGAAATGTAGTTCCAAAACATCTGGAGTGCCAAGGTTCGCCATCACTGCTATAGGACATAGCGGATGACCACTTCTATAGTCTAATGCCGTGTACACACGACTGGACTTTCCAGCAGACTAGGTCCAACGGTCTTCCCGACGGACTTTCGGCGGAGTTCCGATGGACCTTCCGAACGAACGGACTTGGGCGCACACAATCACACCAAAGTCCGACGGATTTGAATGTGATGACGTACAACCGGACTAGAATAGGGAAGTTCATAGCCAGTAGCCAATAGCTGCCCTAGCATCGGTTTTCGTCCGTCGGACCAGCTTACAGACGAACGGATTTTTCGACCGGACTCAAGTCCGTTGGAAAAATTTGAAACATGTTCTAAATCTAAAGTCTGTCTGATTTTTCGACAGCAAAGGCCCGATGAAGCCCACCCACAGTCGAATTGTCAGACGGATTCGTTCCATCGGACCTTTGCTGTCGAAAAGTCCGGCCGTGTGTACACACAGCATTAGACTGACCACCACAGAGGTTCAGGTGAGGTAGGTCCAAAATCTCAGCCAATCATAAGCAATACCATGCCATCTACATAATGGAACCCCAGTTAGTTTAGAGATTTTTTTTAACACCTACACTGATTTTTTAATACATTTTTTAAAAATATTACGTAACAATTACATGATTCAGTCAGGGAAATTTCTGTGCAGTTTCAGTCTTGATGATAATCTGTACAAAGCGTGTAATAAAATGAGCTGCCAAAATTTCAGGATATAATTGTATGTTAATTATATATGATGTTCTAGCTCTAGGAGATCTGACGAATTGCAGATTAGCAGCCCTGTGATTTCCAACATTGTGACAGATTGGGTGCCCATACCAACCTGTCTGCATCTCAGGATGATTGACAGCAGTTAAGTGAAGCACTGCAGAAAGCAGCAAGCTGAGGTGTGATCAAATTTGTTATCCCTTTGATACATAACATCTTATAATATATGATATATGCTTTATTTCAGAAAGGAAAAAGGTTGTTGCTTTTTACTGTCCGTCAAACACAAAGCAACGGAGGTGTCCTAAAGGGATTAAGAAAATGAAGGTTGAACTCAAGGCATATATAAAAAAAAAGGAAAAGGGGACACTGCCACCCTGCCCTGAATTCCTCCCAAGCATGTATTCTTACCCAGCCGTCCTCTTTGCTGCCTCCTCACTGCAGAATCCTTGCTGGTATAAGATCCAATGTTGACTGGATTAAAAACGTAGGTGAATGAAATCATGGCCCTCTCTCTTCCCCCCAACTTGACCATGTTTGGGCCTATTAAAAGGCCATTCAGATAACAGAGCACACTTGTACCCCCATACTTAGAGACTCTATTTCTGTAAAAAATAATAGTTTTTAGGGTTTTTAAAAGCAGGGATGTAGCAATACATTTAAGTATGATAGGTTACCAGTCAAATATTTTGGTTAAAAAGTACATAGGGGATCTAACACGACGTAGTGTAGATGGCTGTTTATTTTTTTATTTTTTTTTAAATACAAAATATTTAGAGGCGTTCAACTATCAATAACATGAACGTTAGAAAGTAATAAACTACAGATCATGACATTTTAACTTGAGTTATGGAGAGGAGAGAACCCAAAGTGGTATAGAGAGGGGAAAATAAGGAAAGGTGTCCAGAGCTTGGGCCAAATGTATAGCGTAGAAGAGCAATTGAAGAGGAAAGATGGAAAAAGAAAAGTGAGAGAGAAAAGGAAGAAGAAGGTTATTAACCACTTGCCGCCCGCTCTATAACAAATAGACGGTGGCAAAGTGGTTGCATAATCCTGACCGGACGTCATATGACGTGATCAGGATTATGAGCCGCCGGGGGCGCGCATTGTGGCGATCGTGGTTGCGGGGTGTCAGTCTGACACCCGGCAACTACGATCTCGGTAAAGAGTCTCCGACGGAGACTCTTTACCACGTGATCAGCCATGTCCAATCATGGCTGATCACAGTGTAAATAGGAAAAGCTGGTGAGGATGCCCACACTGGACCACCAGGGACGCCACCAGGGACGCCACCAGACCACCAGGGGTGCCCAGGACAAGGTATGCCACCCTAGACCACCAGGGATTCCAGTCAGTGCCACAATGGATGCCAATCAGTGCCCATAATGGATGCCAATCAGTGCCCACAATGGGCATCACTGATTGGCATGCATTATTGATTGGCACTGATTGGCATCCATTAGTACAATATATTATAATACAATGCCGCCTATCAGTTCCCATCTGTGCCGCCTATCAGTGCCCATCCATGCCACCTATCAGTGCCCATCCATACCCACCTGTGCTGCCTACCCATGCCCACCTGTGCCGACTAACCCATGCCCACCTGTGCCACCTATCCATGCCCATCCATGCCAATCCGTGCCAGCTATCAGTGCCAATTTGTGCCACCTATCAGTGCCCATCCGTGTCGCCCATCAGTACCACCCATCAGTGCCGCCTATCAGTGCCACATATCGGTGTCCATCAATGCCACCTCATCAGTGCCACTTCATTGGTGCCACCTCATCGGTGCCCATCAGTGCCGCCTTATCATTGCCCATTAGTGTAACTCCATCAGTGCCCATCAGTGAAGGAGAAAACTTACTTATTTGCAAAGTTTTGAAACTGAAACAAAAAAAACATTTTTTTTTCAAAATTTTCGGTAT